>NC_081760.1:32382256-32643953 GCF_963082965.1 Carassius carassius
TTTGATTCTTGGATTGGCTCAAGTGTTTATGACAAATCCCTACTGTGCATCTTGTCTCTTTAAATCTGTGGTCAGAGTGACAGGATCGTCTCCTAAAGAGGATTCAGCTGCGGGATCGGAGTGCCACCAGTGCAGAGCTTGCTCAGGAATGGCAGCAGGCAGGTGTGAGCGCATCTGCACGCACAGTGAGGCCAAGACTTTTGGAAGATGGCCTGGTGTCAAGAAGGGCAGCAAAGAAGCCACTTCTCTCCAATAAAAACATCAGGGACAGATTGATCTTCTGCAGAAAGTATAGTGAATGGACTGCTGAGCACTGGGGTAAAGTCATATTCTCAGATAAAGCCCCTTTCCGATTGTTTGGGGCATCTGGAAAAAGGCTTGTCTGGAGAAGAAAAGGTGAGTGCTACCATCAGTCCTGTGTCATGCCAACAGTAAAGCATGCTGACACCATTCATGTGTGGGGTTGCTTCTCATCCAAGGGAGTGGGCTCACTCACAATTCTGCCCAAAAACACAGCCATGAATAAAGAATGGTACCAAAACACCCTCCAACAGCAACTTCTTCCAACAATCCAACAACAGTTTGGTGAAGAACAATGCATTTTCCAGCACGATGGAGCACCGTGCCATAAGGCAAAAGTGATAACTAAGTGGCTCGGGGACCAGAATGTAGAAATTTTGGGTCCATGGCCTGGAAACTCCCCAGATCTTAATCCCAAGATCTTAAAGAACTTGTGGTCAATCCTCAAGAGGAGGGTGGACAAACAAAAACCCACTAATTCTGACAAACTCCAAGAAGTGATTATGAAAGAATGGGTTGCTATCAGTCAGGATTTGGCCCAGAAGTTGATTGAGAGCATGCCCAGTCGAATTGCAGAGTTCCTGAAAAAGAAGGGCCAACACTGCAAATACTGACTCTTTGCATAAATGTCATGTAATTGTCGATAAAAGCCTTTGAAACGTATGAAGTGCTTGTAATTATATTTCAGTACATCACAGAAACAACTGAAACAAAGATCTAAAAGCAGTTTAGCAGCAAACTTTTTGAAAACTAATATTTATGTAATTCTCAAAACTTTTGGCCACGACTGTGTGTGTGTATGTATATATATATATATATATATATATATATATATATATATATATATATATATATATATATATATATATATATATATATACTGTACTTTAAATCACAACATGGGCTCAGGAATACTTCCAGAAAACATTGCCGGTGAACACAATCCACCGTGCCATTCGCCGTTGCCGGCTTAAACTCTATAGGTCAAAAAAGAAGCCATATCTAAACATTATCCAGAAGCGCATGCGTTTTCTCTGGGCTAAGGCTCATTTAAAATGGACTGTGGCAAAGTGGAAAACTGTTTTGTGGCCAGACAAATCAAAATTTGAAGTTCTTTTTGGAAAACTGGGATGCCATGTCATCCGGACTAAAGAGGACAAGGACAACCCAAGTTGTTATCAGTGCTCAGTTCAGAATCCTGCATCTCTGATGGTATGGGGTTGCATGAGTGCGTGTGGCATGGGCAGCTTACACATCTGGAAAGGCACCATCAATGCTGAAAGGTATATCCAAGTTTTAACAACATATGCTCCCATTCAGACATCGTCTCTTTCAGGGAAGACCTTGCATTTTCCAACATGACAATGCCAGACCACATACTGCATCAATTACAACATCATGGCTGTGTAGAAGAAGGATCCGGGGACTGAAATGGCCAGCCTGCAGTCCAGATCTTTTACCCATAGAAAGCATTTGGCACATCATAAAGAGAAAGATGCGACAAAGAAGACCTAAGACAGTTGAGCAACTAGAAGCCTGTATTAGACAAGAATGGGACAACATTCCTATTCCTAAACTTGAGCAACTTGTCTCCTCAGTCACCAGACGTTTGCAGGCTGTTATAAAAAAGAAGAGGGGATGCCACATAGTGGTAAACATGGCTGTGACGAGTGGGGCGGGGCCGAGGGACATGGGAGCGAGGCCGGGGGAGTGATTGGAGATGAACTACACCTGTTCGTCCCACCGGTCTCGAGGCCCATGGAGGAGATGGAAGGATATAAAACTGGAGCGACGACAGTGAAGGACGAGAGAGGACCAGGCCTGGGCTTTTAGTTGTGTTTTGGTTTTTATTTTATGCGCACCAGTCGTCCGTGAGGGGCTGGTGCGCTGGTTTGTGTTTATTTTGTTATTAAAATGTTTTTGATTGTCCGCCGGTTCCCGCCTCCTTCTTCCGGATGAATATGAAGGTTTTATCGTTACAATGGCCTTTTCCCATTTTTTTTGAGATGTTGATGCAATGAAATAAAAAAACAGTTTTCCCTTAAAATGATACATTTTTTTTCTTCTGTCAGGAGACCCACGCCACAGTCCACACAAACATCACAGCTCAGTATTGATCTCCAGACATCTTTTTGATTTGATAAGAACTCTGTGTGTGTGTGTGTGTGTGTGTGTGTGTGTGTGTGTGTGTGTGTGTGTGTGTGTGTTCATGCATTGAGAGAAAGAGCTCAGGGAGGCATATGTGAGACCATTGTTAGCCTTTCTAGTCTCTCAAAGAACTGAATTGTCATGGCAACAGAATTAGATGGAGTGTGTGAATGCATACAGTGGGAGGGAGGCTGTACCAGTCAAATGGAATGGCTCACTAACATAAGCTAGGTATTAACCCTTTAAAGCCTAATGCATTATATTTGATGCACAAATTGTGAAGGTCTCTAAATTATCGTGATCAAAATTTGCTTGCAAAAACCCGTTGTACTCAATCTACTACATGCATTCTGTCATCTGATTGGTACCTTATACTTTTTTGGAAAGTAAAAGGGCTTTTATTATAAATCAAACCATTTCCACTTTCAGGTTGTGGTACATGTGTGTTTTTGGTGTTTTTACAAAAATGTTATAAAGGAAATTTAAGAATAACTTTTAAATTGTTAGTAATATTTCAAGACGAACACTTTTGTTTGATTATTCATGCATAATTTTTAGAAAAACCATGTCAAAACTGGAGTATCATTTCAAAATCAAAATCAGCGATGCAATCAGGCTTTCAGTAATTGTTCTGCATTGCATTTTATGTTTTTCCCCACCAAAAAAACAAAAACAAAACTACAGAGCTTTAATCATAAAATTAAGCATTTAAACATCTTATTGAGAAATATTGGGAGAATAAATTGAATAGAGTTGTTTTTCCTCCTGGAGAATGAGCTCCATATTCTTATTATAATATGCTAATTGAGCCATAAAAGCATTTTATTTTATTTTATTTTATAAATGTTCAGGAAACAATGGTTAGATTTAATTTGCCTTGACTACTGTTGGATGTTTTTCTTAGTGTTCTATGTATTTGTGTGTTTTGTAGGGCTCTTTCCCAGGTAACCTGCAGCTGGTGCTGGTACTGAGACCCACAGCATTCTTCCAGCGGGCAATGTCAGACTTCTTTTTTAGGTTTAACAAGGATGAGTTTAAAATGAAAGTGCCGGTAAGTATACACACACACACACAATGCACAAACTCCCATACTTAGGCATGCGGTTAATGAAGAGCGTAATGATTTGTATTATATGCTGACACGAGAATGCCCTACATTATGTACTGTGTGTGTAGTTGATCATGCTCAGCTCTGTGACTGAGCTCCACAGTTACATCGACCGCACACAGCTCACTCAGGAACTGGGCGGCACACAGGAGTACTGCCATGAGAAATGGATTTCACACCGCACCGTGAGTACACTCCTGTTTTTAACTATGGTACTGATGGGTGCACCACAAAAAATGAAAAGTGGGCACAGGACTGGTTAGATGGAAAATGAAAGTACAAGTTGCATTATGGGATATACTTATATGCGGTATGCTACTGTTCTGCACATTTTGAAAATGTAGTTAGTGAAAGTGGAAATTTTAATAATACAATATTCATACTGCATACTCAATGGTAGTATGACAGAATGCTATAAAATGCCAAACATATCTTAAATCTTGGTGCTTCATCATTATAATTTGATATTAAACAAACGCGCTTTCCAGGAGGACATTGGTCTTCACCTCAAGCAAATTAATTGCCTTTTTTTCTCATTCCATTTGTGTACTTGCTTTTAAGTAATCTGTAATTGATTTGTCTGTATTGATCTGTGGCTCCTGTGTTTTATATTGCAGTGTTTGTGGATGTTTCTGATTTGTTGATTTGTTTGTGTTAGGTAATATTGCTGTTTTGTGATTGATGTGGCATATGTGTCTCTTGGTTTGTGTTGTGCCTGTAGGCAATTGAAGGTTTTGCTCTGATGGTGAAGAAAACGGCTCAGACTCTCCAGTCTTTTGGGACAGAGCTGGCGGAGACAGAGCTGCCCAATGATGTTGAGGCCACGTCCAACCTTCTAACGGTTCACACAGAGAAGAAGGACAAAATGAAGGTCAGAAAACCCAGTAAAACTTCATGTCAGCATAGTAGACAATAATGTACTAGACTGTACATTATCCTGTTAAAACAGCTTGGCAAATAAATAAATGGAAGAAAAATATTGAACAAGGCTGCAGTTATTTGATCAAGAATATAGTAAAAACTGTATTTTAAAATGAAACTTATTCCTGATGGCAAAGCTGAATTTTCAGCAACCATTACTCCAGTCTTCAGTGTCACATGATCCTTCAGAAATAATTTTTAATGGAAATGTTTTTTTTACATTTACATTATAAATGTCTTTACTGTCAAATATTTTAAATTGTAATATTTCACAATATTACTGTTTTCACTGTATTTGTCACAATCGCCAGCTGAAGTGCCCTTGATAGCCACTAGAAGGCACTCCATCCCATACCTTTATCCTGGACTACATCTCCCATAACCCACTGCTCATTCGACTGATTGTTTTCACCTGTTGCTCATTACCTCTGCCTTTAGAAGCCTGGGGTTTTCAGTCACCCTTGGCGAAGTCTTGCATGTGTCACAGCTGCAGTTCCAACCCTTTTATCCTGGTTCTCTCATGTCCTGTTTTTCCTGGTTCTTAATATTCTGCCTGTTTTATCTGGATTACTCTGTATGCCTCAGCCCTGAACTCTTTCATTGTTTGGGCAGTCATTATTCAAAATGCGGTCAGAGTCAGGCATGTTATAAAGATTATAAAATATACCATTTTTCATTATAGGGTTTAGTCCTTAACAAGGGGTCCAGTATGATCATAAATAATTTAACATGGATATTCACATGGCCACTAGCTATAAACAATCCTTAAGTTTACATAATTCATGTTTATTTCATGTCGCGCTGTGTGTGTGTGTGTGTGCAGGAGGACTTGAAGATCGCTCTCTGTCAGGGATCACGTTTGCTGGAGAGCATCAATGAGCCGCTGGTGAAAGATCCAGATTACACCATGAACCAGGATGAACTGGAGAACCTGGCTACTGTTCAGAGGTGTGTGTGTGTGTGTGATACCATCTATCGTGCTGAAATGCAAAAATGAGATACCAAACGGTTACAGTACAGTAGCAGACTGTTGCATGTCCTTGGTCTGTTTCTGGGCAGCTGTGTTTTTGCATGCACAATGAGACGCAACAAGATGAACCACCTGGTCAAGATTATACAGCAAATCTACACACACATATATAAAGAGCATTAACCAACAGGAACGTATTGAAATCCAGTTCTACTCACATGACCTTTCAGCGAAGCAGCATTCTGTGATCTGGATGTTAATATCCACAGGCGTCTGCAGTCAGCCTTTATTTATCTAGATGCTGCTATATTTGTTTGTCTGGTTTTTATTCATGGGTACTGTCAAACATACAGCATGAGATTTTAGAGATATAACAGCAGGCAGGATTTTTACTTGGTATCGACTTCAGAAGCTATCTTTAGTTTCAGATGACAAAACAAAAACAAAAAATTATTTTTTTTTGTGATACGTTTTGTTCTTGTTTGTCTCTGCTCTTTGTATGCTTTCTCTGTATGGTAAAGAGCAGCTTGGATATTCTTCTAAACATCTCTTTTTGTTCTCCACAGAAGAAAGTAAATGAGTCTGGTGGAAGTATTATTTTTAAGAAGTTCACCGTTAAAATTAATATCTCTCTTTCTAGGTTGCTTGGTCAGTTAGATGAGACTGAAACAGCATTTGATGATTTTTGGGATAAACATCAAGCCAAGCTAGAGCAATGTCTACAACTGCGGCATTTTGAGCAGAACTTCAGGGAGGTGAGCTACACAGACTGCTGCATCTTAAATATGTTAAATATTTTCAGTAGGGATGCATAAATAGATTGTTTTATTTATGTACTTTTATAGTATTAATATGCTGAACTGGCTTTTATTTTTATATTTTCACATTTCATTCAACTGTAGTTTTGATATGTGCTTTTGTCATTTTTATTAGTTTTAGTTTTTTAAATATTTTACACTTTATATTTCTCTGTGTTGTAGGTAAGAGCTCGTTTAGACATGGTGTATGACAGAGTAACAGGCTTCATCGAGGTCGGAATTATCCCCGCCCATGTTGAACATACCCTGAAAGAGCTGACCAATCTTGAAGAGAGAGCATGTGTAAGAATTAACCTGATGACGTATGATTTAATGTTTTTAATGACGTTATAACATTTATTATTCCGATACAAAATGAAGTGACATATATATATATATATATATATATATATATATATATATATATATATATATATATATATATATATATATGATTAATATAATGATTAATATTTCTCTCTCTGTCCGTAGGAGGTGTTGGTCCAAGCGCTGGCTCTAGCATGTGATGCTGACCAGCTGATTGAAGCATCTCATTACGCTGTGGACTCCATCCTGCCCAAACGCTCTGAGTTGCGGGCTGTGTGCGAGGAGATCAGAGGTATCCTGGAGGCCAAGAAAACACATCTGATCAAAGGCATGGAGCTACACCAATGTCTAGAGAAGGTGCAGTAGGCCCCCGCATTGATTCCTGCTCAACAAGAGACACATTCATCATCAAATAGATCATCCTATTTTATATACTTAATAAACTATAGTTTAAGAACTCTCTAAGCTAATAGACATTGACTAAAATCCCTCTTTAATGATGATCACTGACTTTTTTTTTCTATTCCAGGCAACTAAATGGTGTGATGATGGGATCTTCCTGCTAGCATCTCAAACTGTAGATAAGTGTCAATCACAGGATGGGGCGGAGTCAGCGCTGCAGGAGATTGAACGTTACTTGGAAACAGCCAATCAGCAAAAGCTGACAGATTTGAGTGGACTTTGCAGGGACTATGAGTCAGTGCTCACACAAGACTTCAGGGTAAAAGACAAATGTAATGCCAGGCCCTAATATGTGTGTATAGATTTTTAATTGCACACAGATAATAACTGTTCATATGCATTGAGTTATTGATTATTTAAAGTGCTTTAGAGAATGTAAATATGTCTTGTGGGAGTTTAGTTTGTTTAATGAACGTTTTCTCTGTGCTCAAACAGGACCAGATGGACAAAGTGTTTCAGAAGCAGCTGTCCATGCAGGAAATGTTTGAGAAGAGGAGGGTCAGTCTGAAGAAGTTAGCAACCAAACAGACACGACCCGTGCAGTCCGTCGCCCCACGTCCTGAGGCCATCATCAAACCACCCATCTCTTCTCCAGGTTAACCCCCTAAACGTGACTTTTTGTGTGTTGTGTTGGTTGTCCAGCTTAGTTGTGATCCTACTGAATAATACAAACATTTTGGGCTAAGTTTATTTATCTTATATATTCACGTTTACATTACAACACAAGTTTAGGACTATTGCGCTCTCAGTTACTGGGCAGCTTAGATATCTAAATATCCAAGTTATTTAGCAGTATTAATTGTGAATTAACCCCTAACAAAATGAATATCACATGAATTGTGGCTCCTATCCTCCGCAGTACAGTAGTCTCTGTGTCCTCTCAATGTCATCCCTAACCCCCTCCACACTCAAATACACATGCTCTGGCCTTTAGCTACTTATGGTCACTCAGGCACAACAGATACAGTGGACCCTGTCACTTACTTTACTCTCCTGCCATCTAGTGTTCATAATAGAGAACTGCAGGGATCATTGCATGACTCAAAAAGCAGTTTACATAACAAAATATATATCATTTTATTAGTTTATTAATGTAAGTCTGTTTTTATCCCAGCTGATATGGAGAAGACTATAGAGGGTGATATCATCAATGGAAACAGCAGTAAAGTAGGTATCTCAACTTTAGGTAGTGCTTTATACGATGTATAAGCAATAATTTTTATACAATTGCTTTGATATTGATAGTTAAAGCAACAGTGGCTACATTGTCCCTTAACATATACAGTTTTTGCAATTAAGCTTGTTTTTAAATGACCATAACAGGATGAAGCAAATTTATCTTCTGTTATATGGGTCTCAATATGACTATTTTTGGCAAAAAGAAAAACTTTAGTAACATGCTTTATTGGTCAAAAAAAATTATTGTTTAATCTTAATTTTTATGATTTTCATATTGACAATGTATTGGAATTTATTGGAATTATTTCTAATTTCGAGCTAATTTGAGTGAATTTTGAAAGTTGGGTTAAAAATGTTCTACCAAACCAACTTGTCTATGGTACTTGTGATTTAATAAAGTTAGTTTGAACATATTTGCGGGACACTAATGCAGAATTGTTTATATGTGCAGGATGAGATGCCCTTACAGAATGAGGACAGCAGACACCTGTCTGTCTCTGATGAAGAGGAGAACTTTGCTGTGCTTAGACGGTCAGTCAGGAGCTGATTACAAATGGACTTAGAGGAAAATCAGCTATAATTGTGTAATTTCTGTCAGTTTCCCTGCTTATAATGTGTATTATTAATGTCCACTGATTACAGGCATGTGATGAACGAGCTGCTGGAGACCGAGCGAGCGTATGTGGAGGAGCTGCTGTGTGTGCTGGAGGTGAGTCACTGACATCTATCACCTCTAGAGGTCAGATCAGTCCTGGTTATGGTGTAAGATTTCTTTTTTTTTTTTTCTTTTGACTTGACCGATTAATTTGTGTTTAGGGTTATGGAGCAGAAATGGACAATCCTGCCATGGCTCATCTCATCCCTAATACACTGCTTCACAAGAAGGACATCCTCTTTGGCAACATGCCTGAGATATACCAGTTCCACAAGAAGTGAGTGAACCCTCTATGTGTTTGCTTTAGCTTCTGCAGGTGTAGTGTTATAAAGCTAAAGCGCCTCTTATTTTCCATATATTTCCTCTCCAGGACTTTTCTTTGTGAACTGGAAGCGTACACAGACTATCCTGAGCTTGTGGGGCGGTGTTTCTTAGAGAGAGTGAGTCAGATTTTACATCTTGTGCTGCTCTGATTTAACACTGAATAGATTATGCAAACATCTTTTTCATGTTTCTCAGATGACGGATCTGCAGATCTATGAGAAGTACTGTCAGAACAAACCTCGCTCCGAGTCTCTATGGAGACAGTGCTCTGACTGCGCTTTCTTCCAGGTCATCTTACTTTACAAGACACTAGATATGCTCTTAGACATTACATATAAGTACACATTTCTTTCTGTAATTTAGGGATTATATTATAGGGGATCATATATACACCCGATATATACAATATAATTAAAAAATATATATATTTCAATGAAGACTCTTATTTATTGCATTTATTTGATGAAAAAATATTATGAAATACTGTATTATTGCCATTTAAAAGTACTGTTTTAATCTATTTTAAAATGTAATTTATTCTTATGATGGCAAAGCTTAATTTTCAGCAGCCATTACTCCAGTCTTCCGTGTAACACGATCTTTCAGCAATCATTCCTATCATATTTATTATAATTATATTTATTATCATCATCATTTTTCAGGATTCAGTTCTAAAGAACAGCATTCAATGTGCACTTGCTGAATAAACACATTCATTTCTTAAAGAAATTACAGAACCCAAACTTTTAAACCTTATTAATAATAATAATAATAATGAAATGATTGACTGATTTTAAAAAATAATAATAATCAAAAAAAATTAAAAAATGATGTGTACTGTTTTTAGGAGTGTCAAAAGAAACTGGAACATAAGCTTGGTTTGGACTCATACCTACTCAAACCTGTGCAGAGAATAACCAAATACCAGCTCTTACTGAAGGTAAACTAGACTCAGATTACTTGTAACTCATATTTGTACCTCTCACTGATGTAAGCTCTGTGTGTTTCTATCAGGAACTGCTGAAGTACAGTAAAGGCTGTGAGGGTGAGCATTACCTGCAGGAGGCGCTCTCATCTATTCTAGGCATCCTGAAAGCTGTGAATGACTCCATGCACCTTATCGCCATCACTGGATATGAAGTAAAGATGATGTTTACTCATGCCGTGAAATTAAATATTCACTTTGAATTAAAATAGTTTCCAATAATGCAAGTCACCTTTGGAGTGGCTGTTGACCTCTGACCTGTGCTTCCAGGGCAACCTCGGTGATCTGGGCCGTCTGATGATGCAGGGGTCATTCAGCGTGTGGACGGAGCACAAGAAGGGTCACGTGAAGGTCAAAGACCTGGCTCGCTTCAAGCCCATGCAGAGACACCTGTTCCTGCATGAGAAAGCTCTGCTCTTCTGTAAGAAACGAGAGGAGAACGGAGAGGGTTATGAGAAAGCACCTTCATACAGCTTCAAACACTTACTCAATGTGAGTACTGAATATTAAAGTAGTTCCTTTTCATGAATGACATTGAAATGGGTCCACTTCTTCAAGATGATGTGGTGGAGTGGTTTTAATATAGGTTAGATATTACCAGGGAATATTTAATATTTTTTCTTTAGTCTAACCCAGAAAATCCGCATTTTTAATTTGTTTAATCTTGTGTAAATTAAGTTCCATTCAGGGTAAACGGATATATTTCCATGTAAAGTAAGGACGGAGAATATCAGGTTTCTGAGATATATAATTTTTTTCTTTTTCTGACAGATGAGTGCTGTAGGTATTACTGAAAACCCGAAAGGAGACAACAAAAAGTTTGAGATCTGGTGTAATTCTCGAGAGGAGGTGTATATTGTACAGGTATAAAAACAGTCCTTAATATCTTTTGTTTAAATAGCATTGAATGTACATAATTTAAAGCAACACTTTATTCGTTTACTATATCATATCATTTTTATTATATCATTTTATTGGTTATTTTCAGGCGTCGACACCAGAGATCAAAACGGCATGGGTGAATGAGATCCGGAAGGTTCTAACTGGACAACTAAATGCCTACAGAGGTGAAATGAATTGCTATAAAAAAAATTTAAAAAAAAAAACATTTTTATGAAAGAAATAATTTTTTTATTCAGCAAGGATTAAATGAATAAATAGTATCAGTAAATAATGTTAAAGTAAGCTGTTTTCAACATTAATAATAACTAAGAAACCGTTCTTGAGCAGCAAATCAACATATCGGAATGATTTCTGAAGGATCATGTGACACTTAAGACTGGAATAATGATTCTGAAAATTCAGCTTTGCAATACAGGAATAAATTATATTTTAAAACACATAAAAATAGAAAAAAAACTATTAATTGTTTTACTAGATTACTGTTTTAACTGTATTTTTGATCAAATAAGAGTTTTCAGAAACAATGAAAATATAGAAATGACACGCTTATCAGTTTTGTTTATATAAGGTTATATATATAATGTTGTTTTTCAGAGGCGAGCCAGCAGAAGAGCTTAGATCAGACCTCACAGTTAACTCCCACCTGCACCAGCCTAAACCAGAGCCCCTTCAAGACCAACCCAAAGACCCTCAAGAAAGGAGAAGAGAAGAAAACTGAACCCACAGCAGCAGATCCCAGTACAGCCATCTTCTCAATATACACATATACACATACACATACATCTGAAAAATGACAAGGTCAAAGGTCAGTCAGCCCTTCTCAATATATCTCTTACTACACACACTATGGTCAAAAAAATGTTCAAAGTCTGTTTTTATGATATTACACACAACAAATCTGAAACCAGTTAGTCAAAGAAAACAACCCCAGACTAATGTTTCCCTTAATACGTCCCACAATTCAGAATGCTGCTGTCTTTCCCTTTGCTGCTAAGACTGTGAATTTCTGTGATTTTCCCGTGTTTCTTTTTCTTAACTAAACCTGTAACGTCTTTCATTATTCCCCCTTCCTCTTTCTTTCTTTCCGTCTCTGTGGAGAATAGACGAGACTGTCACCAGTCCCACCACTGAGAGAGCTGCAGTGGCTAAAAAACGTTTTACACTGCAGGGCTTCAGTAACCTCAAGAGTCAAAAAGGTACAGCAGGAAGGCTCCCAGCTTTACACAAGAATATGTCATACTTTTAAAACGGGGTGACTGCACACTGATTAAGCAGTTCTAAAAAAACATTATGATAAAAGAATGTTTAGCAGAGCTTTATTTAAAATGTTTCGTAAAAAATATATTAATTTAACCACAGTCCATTTAGCACTGGATAAATTGCAAATATTTAACTTAGAACATAGACTAAGATTTGGCTTGAACCCCACTGCAGAGCCCTCTGGTGGGAAAAGCTTAACACTACCCATGGTCACTCTCTGCACTCCAGGTATACTGTAGTCTCAGAATACACTAGAGTGTTTACACTAGCAGATTAACATCATAGTTCAAGCTTGGTAATATAACAGCTTAGAATATTATAGCACTTCTTAAGTGCTATTTACTGTGCCTTAACCAGGTGTGTAACAACCAGGAACAAGACTTTGTCCACATTGAAAGCATTTATTTACTTACTCTCATAACTGTATATTTATTTAATACGTGCAGTGAGATTTTGGGCCAGTTTGATTTCCAAAAACCTTTATCATATTTTATCACATTGCAGATGGTTAAGACACAGTGTAGGACTTTACCAGACGTGTTGCCTTTTAGAGGCTTTCATCCTGTAGAAGAATATTTAACAATCTTTCCTATAGACGTTCTCTTTCTTCGTTCCTGATTTTTCTCCTCTTATCCTTTTCTTTCTCACTCTTTGCTATGGCTGCCAGGATCATCCCCCCATAGTCCTGACCACAAAACTAAAAGACATGAGATTAAGAGTGATCCTACACCGTTTGGCTTCAGAGGTACACTGTCCCCTAAAACCTCCCAGCTTTGCCTCCTCCAGCATCAGCCATGACCAGCGTTCCAAATCATTTATTTTCAACAAATTTGTTTTCACCTCCATCTTCCATACATAGGCTTACATTAAAAAAAAAACCTTCTATATTAGACTTTAAAAGCATAGTTAGATAATTCAGTCATCATGTATTCATCCTTATTTTCGATATTTTGAAGAATCTTGATAACCAAAGAGTTTCGATTATCATTGACTTCCATTGTATTTTTTTGTCCATGCAATGGAAGTCAATGGGAATTGGAACTCTTTAACTACTAACATTCTTTAATATATTTTTGCAGAAAAAAAAAAAAAAGAAACTTATACAGGTTTAGAACAACATGAAGGTGAATAAATGATGACAGAATTTACATTTTTGTGTTGACTGTCCCTTTAATCTTTCACATTCCAAACAAACTGACTTTAGTAAAAGCGATCTGTGGGGTGGTTGGTTACTAAATCGATGGGAGTCTTTGAAATCTTATCGGCTGCCTCTCCCTTAGACGCAGGTCCCCACATCTCTCTTAATAATACTCGAGTGAGATGGCAGAGCGCTTCTATTCTGTTGCAGACTAAAAGGAGAGGTAACTAGATGCCTGGTGTGGGAATGAACTTTGTCTTTATTGCTTTCTCACAGTGAACTTCCAAACAGACTGGCAAACACTGACCACGGGGTGTGATATTATTGCACTGTAATTGGTGGTTTGCAGGATAAATCATGGTGCTACAATGGCATCTCTTTGACATAACTGCTCAATAAGTTACTACTGTCGATCTAAACTGCTCTTTACTGTGGGAGAATGTGAAACCAGCCCAGTTCATATCTTATAATTGTTACATGAGAGAGACTGAGCAGATAATCTCTTAAAGGAACAGTTCACTGAAAATGAATCATCTTTATTTACTCACACTCGTGTTGTTCCAAATCTGTGTGACTTTCTTCAGTGGAACACAAATGGAGAAATTTTTCTACAATTTACTGGTTGCTGTTTTACATGTATTTGTGCTGAATGGTGACTAAAGCATTCAAGCTTCAAAGATAAAGTTAAAATACAAATTTATAAAAAGGTTATTGTTATTGACTGACCGGTTTCTTTCTCTCTGGGGAGATTTTAACTTGAGAATCATTGCAATCAGATCCTTGATTCAGTGAATTGAACTTGAGGACCAGTTCAATCCGATTCATGAATGAATCATTCCAACTGGTTTGTGAACCAAATCAGTCAGTTTATTTGAAAAGATCCAACCCAAAAGAATGATTCATTTACAAATTGGACTGATAACTACAACTACAGTCTTAAGATTTTCAGTAAAATAACCAGTTTCTCATACAAAGCTGTTTAGGAGAATTTTGCATTTATATTATACTTTTTCACCCCTATACAGAGTTGAAAGATTCAGTTCCCATTTGTAGTAATTGCATCGAAAAGATTGTACTGAAAAGTCTTTTGTTTCCACAAAACAAAGAGACATACATTTTTGGAACAACATGAGGGTGAGTAAATGCTGACAGAATTTTTTGATTTTCTGGTGAACTATTTCTCTAAATACTGTATTTCTACTTTTGTACATTTATAAACCAGAATGTGTCAATATGTGCAAGAATATCATCTTGCACTTTCCTTAGTTTGGAATCACTTGCGTTTAACGTGGCATGAGTGTCTGGTTTTGGTTCCTTTCTGCTGGTTTGCGGTGATAGTTCTGGATTCACTTTTATGACTCTAAAACCACAGAACCCTTTCTACCAAACACTCTTTTAGGCTCCATAATTATCCACTGATTCATATCTAAAAATGTTTATGTATCTCTCCATAAACATGTTTTGTATGATTTGCGAATGCCATATGGCCTCTTAACATACTGTCATCAAAACCATTGGAGTCGTGGCTGTCTGAAAATAAAACTCAAAAAGGCTCTTCCTGTTAGCTCAGTACCTGGAGCTGTTCCTCTTTTCAAATGGATATGAGAGAAAGAGACACTGGATTTGTTTCCAAACTTAGTGTGCTGCCTACATAGGTATCATATGGTCTCAGAGTAATGTTGACTAAATTGCAAAAAAAATATATATATAAACACACACACACACACACACACACACACACACACAGAGTATACAAGTTTTACTTCAGGAACAGTTTTGTTGATGTGGTGCATTATTGCTTGTGTGGCTTACTAGATTTTGAAACAGAGCCCGTCTCTTTTTCACCTTCCTCATACACACCATCTTTGTGGAGCACCACTTATCCCTCTCTTTCATTCTCACCATAATCTCACCACATCCGTTTCACTTGTCCTCTCTTCCACAAGACTTCACCGAGGCACTGCACCCTGTGGATACATCTGATAAGAATGACGGTTACTCGAGTGCCGAGGATCCCATGAACTCTGATCCTGAGGATGAGGGAGGGAGAAAACTGGTGAGTCATTGTGGCCCAGCGTAATGTCTTCTTGTGTCCCATCCATGTTTGTTTGCAGAAATCTTTAGTTTGCCCACTTGATGGTGTTTGTTTGTGCATGTAGTCTCCAGGCAGGTACGTGGTTGTTGCTGACCATGACAAAAGCGGACCACAGGAGCTGACGGTTAAGAGTGGAGACACAGTGCAGCTGGTGAGAGAGGGAGACGATGGACGCTGGTAAGATTCACACATTCAGGATTATGTAAATACTATGACAATTCTGTCACCATTTACTCCTCGTCATGTCACACATTGCAAACCAATATGACTCAATAAGCAGATTATCCTTTTGTAAATTTCAATAAATCAGCAATTGAAATCAATGGATCTGTTTTTAATGAATCGACTTATTGAAATAAATGCTCAATCTAAACAATTCTAACTGTCCTGTGTCAGTGTATGAATTATATACTGTTGTCGTTTTTATTAATGTTTTAAAATAGCTTTTATTTTTATGTGTTCAGCTTTATTTTTGAGATTTTTATTTGATTTTTTTATTTGAGTTTTAGTCGAAGTTAGTTTTTATATCCAGTTTTTTATTTTTATGCTTAAACTGAAACTCTCTAATTCACATGGTTAATTTAATAATATACTGAATAAACTGACCATGATTCATCTTGTGATTACAGAACATATGTTCTGTGTTCCAGAACTTTGTTCTTAAATAAAATCAATAGTTATTGATGGGAAACAAATTTTTTAAGTTTTAAAGAAAAAAAAAAGTTTTAAAGTTTTGTTTGTTAGTTAGTTTATATAGTTAGATTTATTTTATTTCTATTAAATATATTATTCCATTATAGTAATATTTAATTTCTATTATTAAATTCTAATTTATACATTTTGAAGTGCCCCTATTATGGGTTATGAAATTCATATTTTGGTTTTGGGAGTCCCCAGCAACAGGTTGACATGCAGGCAAGGTCAAAAAAACACATTTTTTTTGTTTTAAGATGACCAAATTAGCAAATGTAAGCAGAGGCTGGTGTGATATATGAATGTTTTTATGCTGATTCAGGTTTGTACATAATCTGCGGACTAATAAGGAGGGCTGGGTCCCTGCTGCAAACTTGCTCACTCTCATCGGAGAATCCAAATCTTCTCAATCGCTCTACAGCTCCGGTAACACACATCCACCACACAATAAATCTGTCATGAAATCTTCAAATTATGAATGAGTATTTTAGCTAAAATAAGTATGTGTGTTTTCTCACAGAAGGCAGTGGATCTGGAAACCTCAGCACGTCCTCCAGCTGCAGTGAAACCTACACAAGCTTCTCGGACATCAAAGCCTGAAGCTGCTGCTCCACTGCCTTGTGACAGCCTCTACACAGTGCACTTTCTACTGAAGCTCCTCGAGTCTCTGTACTGTATTGTATTTAACTTCATCAGCCGAGAAAGGAATTGACCTCTGCAGTCAGTATGCACTATTCAGGTTATTTTATATAGAGCGTCACACTTTCTCAACCTTTCCTCCTCCATAAGAGAGAGAGAAAAAGTGTCTTCTGTTCCCCATTCAAATGTGACTTTACTTTGAAAGTATCAGCGTGATGCTGTTTGTTTCACGTCTAAATGCGTTTCCTCAAAGATTAAAAGCGAAAAGGGCTCTTGGTCGAGTCGGCATTATCATCAAAGCTGCCTGCAGTTTTAAAAGTCTTTAAATATACATAAAAAGGACTCTCATTCAACTTTAATGTACGACCACATGAGCTTCCACTGGTTTTATAGATCTTGCGTTGAGAATATCAGTGTCTTTTTGCAATGTCTGACTTTGTTGGCATCTAAAGCTTGTAGCAGCAACACAATGAAATTGTTTTATATGATAAAGATTCTTGAGGTTATGCCCGGTGAAAAGTCCTGTTATTCACTGTATGCATTAATCTAAAACAGCTGTATAGTTTAAATTATTTCCTGTAAAAGAAGATTTGTACAGATTTAACATTTTATCTCATGTTTTTCATTAAAACCGTATATACATATTGTATATTATGACCACTGTTGTTGTCATGAAAATTAAATGAAATGTATTTCATTGTATTTTGTAGTATTGGTGACTTTACTGTTCTGCACCATTTGTGTACAATTATTATAATTTTCCAGTAACAACATACCAAGTGTATTCACTTTTTGTCATGTATTTTGTCACCACAGATTGTTTATTTGGCTCGTTCAAAATGTAATGTCTGGAAAGTGATAATTGACATGTAACAATCATTCAGCTTTTGTAAGACTTCTGTTAATGGTCAGAACCTTTTGTCAAATAAGTATTTCTTGATAAAGCTTGACAGAGTTAATCAATATCAATATTTCTCAAATCAGATTTAATCAAGGAAGAAACTACTATGATTTCTGCCATTTTTGATCACCAAGGCTTTTCTGTGCTTAAATGTTTTGTCCCCATAACTGTCTTTTTAACATGTTCAGCAATACAAAAAGTCATTGTTAATTTAAGATTTTATATGGCACATTGCTGCATGTTAGTTTATCTCTCTGTATTTTCATTTGAAATTAAAATATTTTCCTGTATTAAGACTCGGATCTGTGTAAATATGTATCTAAGAGGATGTATGGGATGAACGGATTTAAAATGCTTAGGGTAAAATAAACTTCACTGAAATGATTTATCCTCTTTTGTTGGCTCAGATTTGTCAAGGAAAAAGCATCTCTTTTTTCACATTTATTTGTATAGCACTTTGCAACAATTTGTATCGTGAAAAGCATCTTCACATAAAATGAAAGTTTCTACATTACATTTAGGGGAAGCTTATCAGTGGTGTCAAGGTGATACAGAAAGAAAATCATGCAATTAGTTAAAGACATGTACAGACGGTGAACACTATTAACAGCAATGAGTATATATTGTGATCAAACTTTGGTAGTTTTGTATGTTGGCTCAGGCTTGCCGTCATCGTCCGGTCCTCGGAGGGTTGGCGTCTTCTCTTCTCAAATGTTCAGCAATCTCAGATGTGCATAAGGGCTGGATCCAGACTGAAACTTGTGTTATTCCTAGTTACCTAGATTCTCATCCTGTAGCAGTAACAAAGAGAAGCAAATAGACCAAAATGAGCATGGCTGCTGTTAAAATCATGCAAAAAATTATCATGTGCATATGATCAGAAATGACTGGAGCAGAAGACTAGTTAGATACGCAGGAGCTAAACCATTAAGGGCTTTATAAGTAAGTAGTAACTGATACAGAGCTTAGTAGGTATATAGCCAGTGTATTAAAGGCTCCTGTAAGAGGGACTTTAATTATGAAACTAGAATTGTTATAGTATAGTACGACGTTAGGGGGCAGCAGTGTTTTGCTGAGCTGCCGCTGTTCAGTGTTGCCAGACGTACGATAATTATCGTATTTGTACGATAATTTTTACCTCTGTACGATGTACGATCAATAATGAAAAAAATCCCGTAATGTACGATAATTTCAGAATTTTATGAAAATTGTAATGATAGTAGTTGCAGTCATATGGCTTCTTTACTCATACACGAAATCGGCTCATTACAGACACTCTAAATGCTTTCGTGTGCACCTGAGGGTGTTAAGAATGCAGGAGAGTGCCCTGCTTTAAAGCCAACAAGCACTAGTTGCGGTCCATGAACATCAACATCTGGCAACACGCAGGATTCCGATGAAAGCGGCTCAAATGTGGAGTTAACTGCACCACGCAGCCAGGGCCGGCCCTGACCAATTTGCTGCCCTAGGCAAGATTTTACCTGGCGCCCCATGCATCACAGCCCATTTCACCCTGTCATTGTGTTCATGATTTAGCATATATATACACACACACACACACACACACACACACACATTACAGCAGAACTGTTTCCAACACTCATAATAAATCATCATATTAGAATGATTTCTAAAGGATCATGTGATAGACCGGATGTCACATGTGACACTGAAGAATGGAGTAATGATGCTGAAAATTCAGCTTTGCATCACAGAAATAAATGATAATTTAAAGTATAATAAATTGAAAACAAATTATTTTAAATTGTAATAATATATCACAATATTACATTTTTTTCTGTATTTTTGATCAAATAAAAGCAGGCTTGATAAGCAGAAGAAACTTTTTTCAAAAACATTAGAAATAGTAATGTTTCCAAACTTTTGGCCTGTACTGTATCTGTAACTAACTCTAAAGAAAGAGTAAATTAATAATTACTTTCGAACTTTATTTTATTAGTCTCCTCTGTTAATGTGGCGAGTCCTTTATTTCCGTCTCCATAGTGGAACGTTAATTTTGCATCTAGAAAGGTGGGACTTGTTAGAGAGACGCACACACGGAAGGAAAGGAGAAAAAATCTCATGTTGCTCTAAAACACTCTGAAGTCGAAAACACTAAAGAAAAGGAGGGTATAATTAAGCACCTAGCTGGAACGGGAACAAGGTATTGTGTTTGGTTTGTTTAATGTTTGTTTGCATTAATATGTAGGATAATTTATTCGACTTGAAGTGTTTAAATGTGTATCCGCTTATGTTATGTGAAGTTATGCTAACATAAACCTTTCAGCATTGTTAATACTGACTGAGGTAATGTCATAAAAGGGTTTTTATGAATGGCTATTTGTAATGTTGTTATATATTGTTATATAATATACAATATATTGTTGAATGTGGCCTTTGGCTATGTTTGAGTTCGTAAGAGCTAATTTTATGTTATTTATCTGTCCTAGCTCTTACGGTGTTTCAAGGAGAAAAAAAAGGTTTAAGAAAATAAAGACTTTTTGAAATATCAGTAAGCTTCACCATTGTCTGGCTGGGGTTTAGCTACAGTAAGAGCTTGACCCGCATCGATACTGACGACGTGTTGTCTACGACGGGCCACGGAGGATCTTCAAAGCGCCGGCTACAGTTTCTGCTACATCGTGTCAGCATGGACGCATCAAGCTGCATCTTCACGCCTCGCGCCTGACCTACGTTGGACAGCGGTCTCACAGATTCGGTGCAATGGTCAAGTACAGCCTCATTCACGGACATTGATGCAGGACTGTGAGTATTAACCCACTATTATACAGTCTATAGTACAGTAATAAGGCGAACAACGGATTAACGGCTTCTTGGACTGAACATTTAATACTTACCGACTCAGCAACGAGAGCAACAAAAAGCTGTGGTTACATTTGCACTCATGCCTGCGTGCATCCACATGGACTCTTTCTAATTAAGGACACATAGACATTTTTTTATATTTTATTTTTTGGACTTTGCGTTTATCCACTTAATTAACTGTGTTTTTTGAGGTCTTCACATTTTCATTTCTTGCATTTTGGATTTAAGAACTTTGATAACTTTGTTTATTGTGGTATTTACACTGTCAGTTATTACAGTTATTTGAGTGTCTATATGTAAATGCATATGTGCTAACCACTTTAAACTGATGTTCTGATATTTTATGTTCATACAGTTCATAACGAGGGCTTTATTACATCTGCTAAGGGGTCTTCTGCCGTTAGAGTTTAAAATTTTAGGTGATAATGTCAGAGTCAGGTAATGAGATAGAGGTGGAGGAGCAGATGGCTGGTTATCAGCATGAAGATTTACAAGGTGAAGCCGACATAATGGTAGACTCTTCAGAGAGACCGTGTCTGAAGGAAACAAATGAAGCTAAACAACAAAGTTTAACTGATCTCCAAGGCAAGCTTAACAAGGATGACAATGCTCATGAAGGTCCAAGACGCTCTGAACGCACACGCCATCCTACAGAGAAGATGCGCGCACATCAATATGAAGAGGCCAAGAAAAAAGAGAAAAGGCTGTATGTCATGTACGAGCTATGGAAGCTCCACACACGGAAAGCAAGAGATCAGCTAAAGACTTATATGTCAGAGAGTCATCTCTGGCCTCTCATTGAAGAGCTTAAGAAAGATAAAGAAGATGTAATGAACATTTATTATGAAATTCGAAATCTCACTACACCCTCCACCGACATAAGAAGAAGAGTTGATACGTGTGAATCGGTGACCACAGAAATCATCAACATTGCCTACAGCAGAGCTATAGATGATGAAAGCGGGTTTGATGAGCAGCAGGAAAGACAACGCCTTCATGAACTGCTCCGCCATGACTATGCAAAGTCTGTCTATGGATCCGCGGCTTCTTTTATAAGTCACAGCCAGTCTGACCACTACTCCATAACTTCAGTTATGACAGCAAAACGTGCAGATGCTGCTGCTGAACTAGCAGTGAAAGAAGCAAATTATCAGATGCTGCTAGAGGAAGAAAGGCAAAAGGAATCCATAAGAGAGTTAGAGGAACAACAACGCAAGGCTCTAGAGGTTCAAAGGCGTGAGTTGGAGCGACTGCAGGCAGAGAAAGAGATACGGGCAGCTCAAGCCAAGTTGAGGATCTATGAAAAGGAGACAGAACACAAGGATGCTAACTATGTTAAAAAGGAAAGGAACATGGAAGCAAAGAATGTGCCTGTAACTACAGTGCCCCTCTCTCAAGTTGCATCGCCCCGTTGTACAGACATTTCCTCTCTCGCTCAGATCCTTCAAGACAACATAGCCTTAAATAGGCTTCCTGTTCCTGAGCCATTTGTCTTTAATGGCGATCCCATACAATTTATTGAATGGAAGTCAGCATTCACCTCACTCATTGATCAAAGGGCAATCACACCAGCTGAAAAACTATATTACCTGAAAAAATACGTTGGTGGCCCAGCACGGCAGGTTTTAGATGGCAACTTCTACCGAAATGACAATGAAGCATACCAAGACGCATGGGACAAACTGAACCATCGCTTTGGTCAGCCATTCACCATTCAGAGAGCATTCAGAGAGAAGCTTACCAACTGGCCGAGAATTCCATCAAAGGATGCTGAAGGACTGAGACGCTTCTCAGATTTTCTAAATGCTTGTCAAGATGCCATGCCTTATGTCAAGGGTCTCGACATTTTAAATGACTGGGAGGAGAATCGGAAGCTGGTTCACAAATTACCAGACTGGGCAGCTTTAAGCTGGAACCGACAAGTCACGCAAAGCCTAAATGAAAATCAAGAATTTCCAAGTTTCAAGGAGTTTGCTAGATTCACGTCAAACGAAGCTGAGATTGCCTGCAATCCCATTACGTCCTTTCATGCCCTTCGTTTATCAGATTCTATCACTGAGAAGAGAAATCTCAAAGACGTAAAGAAAAACAAGGCTAGTGTTCTTACCACTCAAACAGTCACTGACAATGAGAACCATAAGTCAGAACAGAGGAAGGTTAAGATTTTATGTATTCTTTGTCAAGATAATAGACACCAGCTTCATGCATGCTCCAAGTTCACTGAGATGGTGTTGGTTGAGCGACGCAACTACATAAGGGAGAAGAAACTCTGCTATGGATGCCTGAAATCCGGCCACAGCGTGAGAGAATGCCGTCATCGTCATTTTTGTGACCACTGTAAGGGAAAGCATCCTACAGCCCTGCATGATGACAACTATAAAAGAGAAAGGTCTACAACAGAACCAGAGACAAATCGAGGCGCTGCTGCAACGTCACTCAGTGTAGCAGGTGAAGGCTCATCCAACACATCAATGGTGATACCGGTCTGGGTTTCATCTAAAAATGATCCAACGACTGAGAAACTTGTCTATGCACTACTCGACACTCAAAGCGACACTACGTTTATTGACCAAGAAGTGAGTGATGGTCTTAATGCTGACAAGTATCCAGTGAAACTGAAGTTGACGACTATGAGTGGTAAGGATACAGTGCTCACAAGCGAAGGTGTTTCTGGACTTCGTGTTAGAGGATATAGTTCCGCAGTTCAAGTTGATCTTCCGGTCGCCTATACAAAGGACTGCATACCTGTTAACCGCTCTCACATTCCCACTTGTGAGACCGCTAAACAATGGAGTCATCTTGCAGAAATAGTGGATGAAATCCAACCACTGAAGGACTGTGTAGTAGGTCTTTTGATCGGCTACAACTGCTCAAGAGCTATGGCACCAAGACAAGTCCTTTTAGGAGAAGACGAGGAACCCTACGCTGTAAGGACGGATTTAGGATGGAGTATTGTAGGGCGCTCACTACAGACCCATGATGCGTTGAGCACACATCATTTGTGTCACAGAATTACAGTTAAGGAGCTACCTCCGATAACTCCTACTGACGTCATTCGCATTTTAGAGTCTGACTTCAAAGATGGCAGTGACGGCAGCAAAATTGTGTCACAAGACGACATCAAATTCCTCAACATACTGGATGAGGGAATAAGGAAAAATATACATGGCCATTATGAGATGCCTCTGCCCTTCAAAACCAGACCCAGTTTGCCTGACAACAAAGGCTCAGCTATGACACGCCTCCTTCACCTTAAAAGGAAATTGCAACGGGATGAAAGGTATAAGAAGCATTATGTTGAGTTCATGGAGGAGGTCATCGGAAACGGAGATGCTGAGCAGGTCAAGGATGGTGGGAGTGAAGGCGAGAGATGGTACATTCCCCATCATGGTGTGCACCATGCGAAAAAGCCAGATAAACTTCGTGTAGTGTTCGATTGCTCTGCCAGATACAAAGGAACAAGCTTGAATGATCACCTCCTCTCTGGGCCTGACATGTTGAACAACTTAAGTGGAGTTCTCATCCGTTTCCGACAGCACCCCGTTGCATTGATGTGCGACATTCAGAAGATGTTCCATCAGTTTCACGTGGTCGAAGCTGATCGCAACTTCCTGCGCTTTCTTTGGTGGAAGCAAGGAGATTTAAACTCACAGCCCAGCGAGTTTCGCATGAAAGTGCATCTGTTCGGTGCAGCTTCCTCTCCAGGATGTGCAAATTATGGGATGAAACATCTAGCTAAGGAGAATCGTGACATATACACTCAAGGCTCGAGATTTGTTATGAGGAACTTTTATGTAGATGATGGGCTCGCAAGTGTTGAAAACACTGAAGATGCTATTCAGCTTGCCAGGGAAGCTCGTGAACTCTGTGCCATGGGTGGTCTCCGTCTACATAAGTTTGTGTCTAACGACAGAAAGGTATTAGAGAGTATACCACAATCCGAACGAGCAACCAATGTGAAGGATATGGATCTCGCATTTGATGATTTGCCACTTGAGAGAGCTCTCGGGATTCAATGGGATGTGGAGTCTGACTGCTTCAGGCTTAACGTCAGCCTCAAAGAACAGCCTGCAACTCGACGCGGCATTTTATCTACAGTGGCTTCTCTGTACGATCCTCTTGGGTTTGTGGCGCCAGTCGTCCTCAGAGCGAAGATCATTCTTCAGGAGATGTGCAGACGGGGTACTGGCTGGGACGATCCTCTCACTGACGAGCTTCGCCCAAAATGGGAACAATGGAGAAGTGATCTAGCCCACTTAGATAATTTCACCATATCCCGTACCTACTCACCTGCTGGATTTGGAAGGGTCTCAAAGACAGAGCTGCATCACTTTTCTGATGCCAGTATGAAGGGTTATGGCCAGTGCTCATACCTGCGACTCCAAAACGAAGAGGGTGATATTCATTGTGCCTTAGTTGTAGGAAAATCACGTGTCTCTCCAACCAAGGTCACAACCATCCCAAGATTAGAATTAACAGCAGCAGTTGTTTCAGTGAAGATAAGCAACATGCTTAAGGAGGAATTGGGATGTATTAATGCCGAGGAGTTCTTCTGGACCGACTCTAAAGTGGTCTTAGGTTATATAAGAAACGAAGCACGACGATTTCACACGTTTGTGGCTAACCGGGTTCAGAAGATTCAGCTCAGCTCAGCCCCACAACAGTGGCGATATGTCCCAACAAATGAGAATCCTGCTGACCATGCTTCTCGGGGCTTAACTGCCAGTGAGTTTTTGTCATCCACGTGGCTCACTGGGCCCAAGTTCCTATGGAACAAGGAAATAAAGCTGGTTACAGATGAAATACCAGAGTTAACCGTCGGAGATCCAGAGGTCAGGAGTGTTCTAGCGCTCAGTACCAAAACCACTGAATGCGTGAACCTAGTTGATCGCTTGTCTAAGTTCTCATCATGGTCGCTAGCTACGCGAGCAGTTGCACGCATTCTCAGGCGTATAAGCAAGAACAGATCAAACAGTCTCACCACTGTAACAGAACGAGAAGAGGCAGAACATTGCTTAATCAAAGATCTGCAGAAAAATGTGTATCAAGAAGAGTTGAAACTGCTGAGCAAAGGGATCCCTCTACCACATCACAATCCGTTACATGCTCTTGACGCTTTTCTCCACGACGACGGTGTCCTCAGGGTGGGAGGGAGGCTGTGCAATTCCTCTCTTCCCAACTTCATCAAGCACCCTGCAATCATTCCCAAAGATCATCACATCACGAGGATGATTATTGCCTATCACCACGAGAAGATGAAACATCAAGGTAAAGGTCTTACCATTAATGAAATAAGGCGCAGCGGCTACTGGATTACAGGAATCAACCGGGCAGTTGCATCCTACATTCGTCAATGTGTCACCTGTAGACGGCAACGCAAACCTATGGAAGAGCAAAGGATGGCCGATCTACCCCCTGAACGGTTGGAGCCATCACCTCCCTTCACTTTCTGCGGCATGGACTGCTTCGGGCCATTCCTTACAAAACAAGGAAGAAAAGAGAACAAAAGGTACGGTCTTCTTTTCACTTGCCTTAGTTCCCGTGCTGTTCATATTGAGGTTCTTGAAGACATGTCGACAAATGCCTTCATAAATGGCCTTCGATGTTTCATCGCCATACGTGGTGCTGTTCGTCAGATCAAGTCTGATCAAGGAAGCAACTTCGTAGGAGCCAAAAATGAGTTTAGAGAAGCTTTAAGGGAAGTCGATGCAGACCGTCTGGCTGTATTTCTTGCAGAAAAGCAGTGCGACTTCAGCATGAATGCACCCCATTCTAGCCATGCCGGAGGAGTGTGGGAAAGACAAATAAGGACAGTGAGAAGCGTTCTAAGGTCCACTCTTGCCCTTTCCTCTGGTAGACTAAATGATGCTTCACTACGGGCCTTTTTCTATGAGGCTATGGCTATAGTCAATAGTCGTCCTCTGACTGTTGACAATCTCAGTGACCCCCATAGCCTCGAACCACTCACCCCTAATCATCTTCTGACGATGAAATCTGTCCAAGCCTTGCCTCCTCCTGGTGAATTCGTCAGAGAAGATGTGTATGGCAAGAAAAGGTGGAGACATGTTCAATATCTCGCAGAACAGTTCTGGAGTCGATGGCGAAAGGAATACCTTGCCAACATTGCTCTCAGACAACGCTGGCATGCTCCAAGAAGAAATTTACAAGTAGGAGATATTGTAATCATGAAAGGAGAGGATGTGCACAGGAATGAGTGGAGATTGGGTAGAGTTTCAGAAACCACTACTGACAAAGATGGACTTGTACGGAGAGTTAAAATTCAGCTTGGTGACAGTAAGCTTGGCAAGAAAGGTGAGCGTCTTCACAAGGTGTCCGAAGTTGAGCGCCCAGTCCAGAAGCTTGTTCTGCTGCTGGAGACTAACTAAATCTGCTCCTTCCCTCCATAGCGCATAATATTACATAGTTATAGTTAAGTTTCCAACTTTGGCATAAGTTGTCTTTGTTCTTATACGGCTTAGGGAAGGCAATTTTCAGTTAAAATCATTCGTGCCTAATGTAATCTGTGTACCGTTCCATTATTCACTCATGATTGGTGGGAGTGTAACTAACTCTAAAGAAAGAGTAAATTAATAATTACTTTCGAACTTTATTTTATTAGTCTCCTCTGTTAATGTGGCGAGTCCTTTATTTCCGTCTCCATAGTGGAACGTTAATTTTGCATCTAGAAAGGTGGGACTTGTTAGAGAGACGCACACACGGAAGGAAAGGAGAAAAAATCTCATGTTGCTCTAAAACACTCTGAAGTCGAAAACACTAAAGAAAAGGAGGGTATAATTAAGCACCTAGCTGGAACGGGAACAAGGTATTGTGTTTGGTTTGTTTAATGTTTGTTTGCATTAATATGTAGGATAATTTATTCGACTTGAAGTGTTTAAATGTGTATCCGCTTATGTTATGTGAAGTTATGCTAACATAAACCTTTCAGCATTGTTAATACTGACTGAGGTAATGTCATAAAAGGGTTTTTATGAATGGCTATTTGTAATGTTGTTATATATTGTTATATAATATACAATATATTGTTGAATGTGGCCTTTGGCTATGTTTGAGTTCGTAAGAGCTAATTTTATGTTATTTATCTGTCCTAGCTCTTACGGTGTTTCAAGGAGAAAAAAAGGTTTAAGAAAATAAAGACTTTTTGAAATATCAGTTAGCTTCACCATTGTCTGGCTGGGGTTTAGCTACAGTATCCCCCCAAAACTGCACAACTGTAGAGTAAAACATTAATAAAAAAGTGATAATAAAAAATGGGTCTTAAAACTGACATGATTGTACAAAATCACAGTCTGGGGACTCAGAACTCAGAACAACTGCTAACATTAAGTTTAATGTAAAAATAACTACCATGAAATTATAGTATCTTACTCCTATGCAATAAATTGTTCATTCACTACATCTCTTTACCTCTTGTCTTTATCCTCTTCTCTTCTTTTTGGCACTGTATCTATCGCAGACTATGCTCATTTATAATGTGTCATGTAAATTCGGCACAATCAGGAAACTTTCACCGTGTCTAGAACTGGCGCGAGCTGCCAGGCCCGTTTCTACGAGCTGTGTGCTGTCTACATTGGATGCGGCGTCGGGCACGCTACACAACAAATTACCAACAACTGATCGTGCGCGCGCTCTGTTTCTGACGCACCTCAAGCACTCGATGGGCGGGGGAAGATTGAAGAGCCGGACTTTTTTTTTTTTTTAACTTTATTTGGTAGTATTTCGAATTAATGGTTTTTAAATAGTAGCCTATTATAAAAAAAATATGTAGAAAAACAACAACAAAAAAATTTCACTCGTTCACTCATTCTAGTGCCCCTATGGATGAGTGGCGCCCTTAGCATTTGCCTATACCGCCTATGCCGCCGGCCCTGCACGCAGCAACAACTAAATTCCTTCTTCACTGGACGCGACAAAGCAAGTGTTAAAAATCATTTTAATATGTTTTAATATGCGACGCAGACAGTCACTGAAAATAATGGGATAGTATTTTGTCTCACTGCTTCCGTCCAACAATACGCGGCGCGTTATCTATTGTGTTAATTTGCAGGTCGTGTCAAAATTTTCTTGGTTTAGAATAGATAAATAACTCTTTTGACTCGTGTAGGATAATTTTCGTCCAAATACGATAATTTTGAACTTCTGTGTTCGTGTGATCTGCCCAAGCCATCAGCTGCAAGGATGATGCTTCCAGTTTGTTTGTGGGGTTTGTTGCAGATTTAATATCAAGGTGTTAGTCACTGACCACAAAGTAAGCCTATTTTATTTATATTTGTGTTAGCAGTGATCGCTACAGTGTTATATGCGTTTGTTCCATATAAACATGCCTAGACATGTCCGTTAACTATCGTTCTTTAGTGTTCCGATGGGGAATATTATTTAATGTGTGATTATTTACTCTTTATAAAGATGTCAATCATGGTTATGGCTTGGGAGGGTTACTTTAAAAATGTATTCCGTTACAGTTACTAATTACTTCATAAAAAAAGTATTCAGTAACGTAATCCAAGTACCACAAAATTCAAGTAATGTGACTGATTACTTTTGGATTACTTCTGGATTACTTCAAGGTCAAATATTATTTTTAAAAAACATTTATTAATTAAGAATTTCACAGCCCTGAATAAATATATATGTAAAGGGCTAAGTTATACAGACATCTAGTGCATGGTATTGGTATTACAGATTATTTTGTTTTATTTTCAAGCAAATATAGTAAGAACTGAATTTTTAGACAATGGAAATGTTTCTTCAACAGGAAAATAGAGAATACAAATTAATTTTTTTTTTCGATGAAGAAAGTGTTTTCGTTGCTGGAAGGCACAGTTTGCACTGTACAACCATGTTGTTTGCATTTTCTTCTTTGAAAACAAAATAGCAGCGGAATTTCCATGAAATGAACGCGTTTTTGCCCGCGGGCAGCATATAGTTTAGCAGCAGTGATTCAATCTGCGTCTGAGGAGATTGTAGACAGCTGTTATTAGCGCATGCACCAGCGGGTGGCACACGTGACTTGCGTGAGTCATTATTAATCAAGCTGCGCTTAATATAGTGTTATTATGCCAAAATACTGATTTATTTAGTTTTAAATGAAACCATTGTAATCCTGAAAGTATTCCCCCTTTTTTCAAAATGTAACTATAATCTGATTACTACGTTTTTTGACGTACCTGTAACGGATTACAGTTACTGGATTTTTGTATCCTGATTACGTAAAGCCACATGTATTCCGTTACTCCCCAACCCTGGTTATGATGTCTTAACAACGTGATGTTGTTCTGTTAATCTGCTACAAAACCAAATGAGTGTTTAGCGTTCTGTTTATGTAAATGTTATTCATATGATTATATCCATATATGAAAGCTTTATGTTCATAGGGACAAACGATCACTCATGACTTGAACTTTTCTGTGAAATATCTGGTCTCCGAGAGACTGTTCAGGAGAGAAATGCCAATGTGAATAATTATGAATGCTTTGGTTTCATTATGTAACAGTAAATGTTTCTATTGTTTATATATATATATCTTTAGTTTATTCATTTCTATATTGTATTTATTTTTGCAGACTATCTTCACATCTGTGGGCTTTCCTTTTCTCTACGAATACACCATTGAAAGCTAATCACCGGTCTCCTCATTATTGGTGCTCTGACCGGCACCAGTGTTGGGAAGGTTACTTTGGAAATGTAATAGGTTACAGATTACAAGTTACCCTGTTTAAAATGTAATAGTAGTGTAACTTTTTCAATTACTTTATTAAAGTAATGTAACTAATTACTTTTGAGTACTTTTTGATTACTTTTCTAAATTTGTGAAAATTAAAGAATAATAAATGAAAGCATATACATCAACTTAAATACAGTTATCTAATAAGCATGTGACGTATTCTGTGTAATAAACTCCTGAAAGATTGGTGTTTTTTTGAAACTGCTGTCTCTGTATATGATGATAGTTTTCTCAAAATAAGTCAAATGCACATGAAGTGACACAGAGCAGTTCTAGAAATTATGTTTATGTGCTCGTGTACTCCTATATTGAGATGGCAGAGGTTGAAAACACTGCGAGCTTCAGTAGGCCTATGTGTAGTAAATGAAACCATGTCTTTGCCATTAATTTACAGGAGGGGCGGACTGGGAAAAAAATTCTGAAAAATTCTAACTCATACAAACAAATTCATGGACAAAATTATTTTTTTGTATGGACCTGACATAAAAAAAGGTTTAAATCTTTAATTTGGGGACATGCAAAATAATTTAAAGTTCTCTCCTGAACTGCACCTTCACTTCCATTTTTCTCTTCAGTCTCTTTATTTTGCCCTGTTATCCATCTCTCTCATGACTTTAATACTCAAGATTGAACAAAACTATACTTTACAATACAATACTCTACAATGCTACAATATCTTTATCGAAAAATCCTAATACTGTACACGAGTCATGTTTTTCCCTTACAAAAATTAACCATGCTTTTATTAGCCTATATAAAAGTAAAATAACATTGTTTTGTTTTTGTTTTTTTGCAAATGGATTTGTATTTATTTTTAAATAAATACATTTGTAAAATAATTTTACATTTTTGGTTACCACAGTTAAACAATAGTAACCATTTTCTCTGGATTTATAGTAATATATTAAAACGTTAATTTTCGTAAGGGTTGTGTTGTTGTCTGTTGTAGCTCCCCCTAAACCTATAAAAAAATCTGAATTTATTTCAGCTAAATTCCTACTGTAACATTACAACAGATAATAATGATGTCCTTTATATAGTATTTTGAGTGATGACTGATGAGCAACGTGCTGCTGCTTGATTAAATAAATAAAAAAACAAAGACAAAAAAGCATCTTTACAGATGAAACTGACCTGAAACCCTGAACAGTAGTTCTGCTTCTCTGCTCCAGCTGTCCACTCTATTCTCATTCTCTCATTCATTCTCTCTCTCTCTATCTCTCTCTCATTCTCTCATTCATTCTCTCTCTCTCTATCTCTCTCTCATTCTCTCATTCATTCTCTCTCTCTCTCGCATTGATTACTCTGAGTCTGATCCAAACCGTTTGGCGGAGACGCGGAGAACACGCGAGTCATGACTAACACTTGATCGCTTTAGTATACAATAATGATATTAAATAGTGGGGCAAAATCGGCTGCCAAGCCACCGGGAATTGTCCCGGTTCTCCCGGTGTCCAGTCCGCGCCTGATTTCCACAGACAGGCAGAATGTGCAAGTCATATATTGCATTTTTGGGGCTTTATATTAACAGACACTAGTCGATGTCATGTTTTGATTCAAGTGTACTGACCTACTTTTGATTTAGTCATCCAAAATGTGGCATATTCCGTCCGCGTTAGGCATTTCGTTTTTATGACTGGATTCTACGAACCAGACTGTGTTTCCGCATCCCGGAAATTATTAGGGCGGTATGTCTCAGAATAGTCAGTGCAATTTGTGAAAGAAATCAGTTAAATCTGTATGTGGATGTGTGTAAATATTCAAATGTAATCCCCTTTGTAATCGTTAAAAATTTCATAAGTAACTGTAATTTAATTACTCATTTTTTCGTAGTAACTGTAACTAATTACAGTTACAATAATTTTGTAATTAAATTACGTAACGCCGTTACATGTAACTAGTTACTCCCCAACACTGACCGGCACCCAGGGGGGTTTACTCATCCATTACCTGATCAGAACCTAACAGTCTTAAAGTCTCTCCAACAGCCAGTGTAGTGATTGTAAAATTAGGGTAATATGATCATAATTTCTTGACCTGGTAAAGACTCTAGCAACTGCATTTTAATCTGTAGCTTAATTGTTTATTGAAGGTATGGGACAACCAGTCTACAGGTGATGCATGAACTGCATGTTTTTATCATATATTAATATGTATTGATATTGTACTCCTTTGAACGCATGTTCAAAAAAGGCAGTATAATATTTTTTCCATCAATAGAATTAGTTTCTATTTAACCCGTACAAACTGCACAGATTTCACGCAGTCGCCACACTGGTTGGAGTTGGTCGGTGACTCATAAGGCTTGTTTGAGATGAGCAAAATCTGCGCAGAATCGATCACCGGTGATCAGCGCGAGATGCATGCCGGTTAGAAATGTGTCCGAGTGCGGTCCGCCTTGCTCTGATGTCATGCTGACGTATGTCAAAAATCTCTCGCGAGCGCAAGGCGCACCTGTCGGATTCTGCAGTCGCGCGCAGTTGCTCTCCACCGACTGCGCTGATCAAAAGCATGATGGGAAACGACTTGCTGACGACACAGCTTAATGGTCATTGGCAGCGAATGTCAGCTGATATTTTTTTTCCCTTAATTCCAAGAAGTCCATTAGCATAATACTATAAGTATTTAGGACATGTGCTTTATATACCCTTTTATTTTCTTGGTTTAAAGTTCTGTTTGTTGTCATTTTCTCTTTATTGTATTGCATGCTTGTGTTAATTTTGTACATTGAGATTTTTGAACAACAGTAATCCATTAAATAAATTAGTCAATCAAACATGCATATCTAATGTGACGGTTTTACAATAAGGCCTCATGTTTGTGTTTTTATCTAAGATCTTTATCTAGGTATGTCTTATTCCAGGAGTGCAGTAAACAAAACCCACAAATGCATGCTAATTTCTTAATTTAGAATGTGTTTTTGTTTTATATAATTTTTGAATATTAATTAGCTGTACACACTTTTATTGGTCATTAAACATGAAATCCAAACTTACATTAAGGTGACACACAATTGTGTAATATATTTATATGGAATATTTTTCATGTAAAAAAGGGATAGTTCACCCAAAGATTTTTTTTCTTTGGGTAAACTATCCCTTAAGTAGGATATACATCAAGTTAATCAGCTGTGCCATGTCCCACTCTTAAATGTTTAACCCATAATTAGGGATAACAATGTAAATTTAATGCAGCATCTGTTTGCTCATCATTTCTCATTATGGCTTTGATTATAAAAGGCATCCACAAAGTTTACAATTGTAGCAAGATGGAGAATATGTTACTAAAACTATCAGACTCCCAGGGAGCAATCACATTAACAGTAAGCAAAGAAATTGCTGAGAGAATAAAGAATGGTAAGTAAAAAAATAAATAAAAAATTGGTTGCTTGATGATGTAAAAATAATGAATTTTATTTTTATTGATTGAAATTCGTTTTTTATAGACAAAAAATATGCAGCATATATAATGCAACAAGTGAGATCTGCAGAACAGAAACAAGGTAAGGCATTTTTCTTTTAACCATAATAACATTATAACGTTTAGAATGATCATGGGGATTTTTTATTATTGTGTTCTCTTTAGCAGATACTACCCACTGTCCAGCATCTCTGTCTCAGTGTCCCCCTCCTGTTACTACTCTGTCTCAACTTCCCCCTCCACGTCCAGCATCTCTGTCTCAGTGTCCCCCTCTTGTTACTACTCTGTCTCAACTTCCCCCTCCACGTCCAGCATCTCTGTCTCAGTGTCCCCCTCCTGTTACTACTCTGTCTCAACTTCCCCCTCCACGTCCAGCATCTCTGTCTCAGTGTCCCCCTCCAGTGATTGATCATCCAGTATCCCTTGTCGAGTGCCCTGTTGAAACAAGGAAAATAAATCTCACACAAACACACAATCTTCAATCCCCTTCCATGCAGTCAGAATGTGAAGAAACCCAACAAGGTATGCACTGTTTCTAATATGTATAAAGTTAACTAATATCCAATATGTATAAAGTTGATCTTTCACAATTTTAAACGGCTGTTTTCATAGAATTCACACACAGGACCACGCTGCTGCTGCTTGACCTCACACAAATGTATCTGCATTTGTACTACAGAAATAAAATAGCATTTTACAAAAAGCTGGAGCAAGCCTTCAAAGAAAAAGGTTACAACATCAGCAATGAAAAATTGCGCAAAAAACTTGGCAACATGATCACTACTTACAAAAGGGCTAAAGACCGGTGTCGGTCAACAGGAGAGGGAAAAGTTACATGGGAGTATTACAAGGTTGGTGTGCTTTTTGTATTGAAATTACTGCAAATCACTGGGTTTACATAAAAAATAATTTCTAAAGCATCTCTATTTACATTGTTTTACATGTTTTCTCAAAGGAAATGGAAGACTTATTTGGGAAATCTGGAGTTGGGAGTGCACCATCAGGCACAATCTGCTCGACTCCTCTGTTCAACACTACCTCATCCCAGACCAAGTCCTCAATTGCACAGGCCACAGGCTCCCAAGAACAGCCTCTCCCAGAAGAACAACCAGGTCCCTCCACTGCTATGCCCTCCAAAGAAATGCACAGAAGGAGACAAACAGCATCAACATTCTGTGAAGTTTATGAAGCGCATTCAGAGAGGAGAACAGCTGCTCTAGAGTCACTAGTGCGGCCTGACTTGGAACGCAGAAGAAGGCTTAAAGAGAGGCGGAGAAGGATGTTTGAAAAAAAATCTCTTACCTGCCTTGGAGAAATCATTGAACAACTAAAAAAAATCAGTAAATCCCAGGAAATGATAATCGATCTATTAAAAAATAAAGTTTAACCATATAATCCATTCCCATGTGTATCATCATTTTATTGCTTATCACATCATTATTATAGAGAACACAAACATTCCTCCCTAGAGAGGGGACAGTGGTTGACTAGCAGAATATATGTCAATCATTTGATAGTAAGTGCTTAAAATAATCCTGTACAATCCCATCCACCACCTCACAAAACAGTTAAATCAAAAACCTTCTTAAGATAAGTTTAATGGAGGGAATTGTTGAAGGTAGAACAAGTAAATGTGATGTTCACAGGCGGCCACAGATTGCATCTCTATAATGTGAAGCATTATTGTGAATGTGGGCTTCTGGTGGGTATGGCTCATCCTCCATAACATCTGCCTGCTGATCCTCGTCAATTTGGTCATTGGATTTCAGGCAGATGTTATGAAGAATGCAACAGGCTGTGACTGCAGAAGAAATGTTCTTTACTTTTTTCATGTGAAGACATCTGAGTCTCCTGAATTTTGATTTTAAAATTCCAAATGCATGCTCAATAACTACACGAGCAGAATTCAGTTTCCTATTGAAGCATCTCTGCCTGAAAGTCAAGTGGCCATTGTCTCTGTATGGCTTCATAAGCTGAAGCGAGAGAGGGTATGCAGAATCTCCAATTATATGCATGCCCTCAGGAACCAGGGAATGTGGATCTTCCTCAAGAAGTCGGCCTACCTCTGACAACCGAAATGCCCTTGAATCATGCCAACTACCAGGGTGACCCACACTGACATGACAGAACCGCCGCTGACTGTCACAGAATCCTGTAAGAATTACAGAATAGAACTGTTTCCTATTGATATAGGCCACAGGATTCTCACAGTGCGGTTTTACTATTGGAATGTGGCATCCATCAACTGCACAGACAGTGTTAGGAAACCCAGCTGTTTCAAATTCTAACTGTGATATGTGCAGGGCTTGTCCTCTGGGCCAGGAGATGTAATGTGACAAATGTGTTATTACAAGAGAACAGAAATCATGCAGGTGTGTTGAAACTGTAGATTTGGTTATGTTAAATCTGTCTGCCACTCCTCTATAGGACTCTTGGTTGGAAAGAGTCCATAGAGAGGCAAGTATACTGTTTGTCAGCGGCACCTTAGTCTGCTGTTTATTCATGTAAAAAGGACCAAGTGTATTAATTAAATCCTGCATTAGGAAGAGAAAAAAAATAGTTATCATATAATAAAACCATGGACACATGAATTTGCATGGGGGGAGCATATGCCTAACATGATGTTTTGTTTGCCTACATACCTCCACATGACCTCTAGAAAGTCTGAAATGACTTTGAAACTCAGAAGGACTGTACAAATGGACCACATTCTCAACAAAGTGAGGAATTTTAGGGACATTCCTAGGAGAGAGAAAACATTTATTTTACGTTTTAATTAAATCCTTTAAACCTTTATTTTATTTAGTGCTGAATTATCTGCAGTCTGGACTGTTTATTTTCATTAGATCTATTCAACTTGCAACATACCAAGACCAGATAGATTTATATCCCTACTATTTACTGAAAAAGCCATTTTAAGTAATGAGCACTTCACCTTAAGTGATTCTCCTCATCATAACCATCTTCGTGCAAAAGCAGTGGTATTTCAATTGCATCCACTTCGTCTGCGATAAAGAACGCGAACGCGATCTCTTCCATTGCTGACGTTTGCAGTCCACAACACAGCGAGATTCAGGAAGTGTCCGGCTTGCCTGCACTTTTTTAACTCCTCCCCTTACTGCAGCCGCCTACTCTCGCTTACAATTCAGGCGAGGCAAGGCGCATCTCAAACAAGCCTATAGTCTCTGTGCTTTAGCGACACACTGCGCACACGCAGACTTTGGCTGTGACAGTGTTGTTCCATAGTTCAGACAGGTATGTGACGCGATACTTTAAAACGTCGTGATTCAAAATCATGAGTCATGCACTTATTTTAGCCAGTTTTTCTTAATAATACACTCTGAACACATCCACATCCGGGTAACACGACGCCTCGCCTCAGTGAGGGAGGACGCGCCAATCACAGCGCGGCATCTGACCTGAGATCAGCTCGCGCATCACAGACCGAACCGGCACCGACGGCCGCATAACCGATTCCAGATCATTCCTTAACCGCATAAAGCCACTCGACACAGGGAGTTTGTTACAAACCCATCATGTCTTTTGCAGATATGCGCGTTTGAGTCACAGTCAATGTTTAATTCGCTTATACACACACATTCTGCTGACGCGAGCGCGCGCACACACACACACACACACACAGTCTGTTGGCGTGATCTGGACGGCTGCTCGCGCTAGCACACACACAGAACCACAGAAGACACAGTTACATCGTAGCAGTGTAAGTATTCAACATTTCACACATTACAGAATCGTTCGGTTGATATCAAAGAAAACGTCGTACTGGCGTAAACCCCAACACTGAGCTCTCAGGCTTCTGCTGCGTGTCTTTTATCTTGGTGTCGCACGATAATAAGCTAAACGTAACGTTACTCCCAATTTTTCGCATGTAGGGTTTGTTTTTGGTAACGGCTGGCAAGAACCGAGAGAGTGTCTGTCTGTGATGTGAGTGTTAGAGCCGCCAGCGTCTGAACGCTTTCATTGTTCTGTTCTGTTGGACTGTGACGCTCTGTTCGCGTGTTACACTGTATGTAAGCAGCTCGCGAAGTGTCACGCTGTAATTCTGCTGCTGCTTTTGAACTGACTTAACGGGCCTGAAACCGATCACTACTGCAAGGCCCGTTCACTCGGTTCAACACAAACACATGCGGATCATGCAGCGGAGGGCCCGTTCCTTCAATTCCGCATGCATTTCAACACATTTCTACACCAGCTGTCAGATGGTTCCCTGATAGAGAGCTTTTAGAACTTCTGTCACACAAATCTGACGACTGATGTTAAAAATTACATACGTTCAACCTCATTTTTTGTAAAGTGGTTTATGATGGAATAATGTTAATAAGTCCAAAGCTCTTTCCACAAATAATTTTTTAATAAAAAATTTAAACAACTTTTTTAATGGGAGAACTATTACAACAATGTCAAAATAATTACGTAATTTATTGATTATCTGTTTCTTACTTTTAATAAACCTGTTTTATATTATGTTATATTAGAACTATTAATTAAATGACCAAAATATGTTTAGCTGTGTCCCACGTTTTTTTAACAACCTTTTGTAGTGCTTTTATTTTAGTTATATTATATTAATTATATAAATTTTTATTATTTATGTTTTATATTACAAAAATTGTACACTTGTAAATTGTGACACCCAGGGAGTGACATCATGTGGATTTTTTCTACATGCATATTTTTAAACGTTGACTTTACTTTTAAAGCTCAGTCATTCAACTCTGTCAGCTTACTTAAGACTAAATTAGCAACCCCGTTAGTAATTCTGCAACACATTTATTATACTTTTCCATGAATTTGGCAGTTTTTGTCCCTATTCCAGTGCAATAATATTGTTTTAATTACCAATAATCTTCGTGTTGTATAGTAATCGTCTTGACAAATAGATGATTCAATGAATAATTGTATGTTCTTTGGAGTAAATCGAACTGGTTTCTCCTTACCATCTGCCTCTTACAAGGGTTTCTCCGTTGTATGAATTATGTAGTCTGTGTGCTACAGAGTGAGTTCTTCCATTTCATCATTTGTTTTGTAGTTTTGCTGCACTAGGGTGTTGAAGGTGGTATTTACAGATGGTAAACAAAGGAAGAGCTTCTATTTTATTCTTTGATGAGGACTCTATAAGCTTATGCCCAACACTGTCACACAGCAAACAGAAGACTGTTCACTCACTGCTTAATAAATGTGGTCATGTGACATTCCTCAGCGATGGGACTTTTGATGGCTAAGGTGATACTGTGATGGGAAACGAGGGTGGCATACATTGCTGGAGATAAGTTATGACTTTGTCATGACTGAGGTGGGTCAGGTCTTGGTTTTATTGCTGGCAGTGTTTGCATAGTGAATTCCTGTAAGTCATTTCCAGTCTTTAAACACACCTAGACTGCAGAGTATAGACAAAGACTGGTATGAATAGTAAATTCAATTCAAAACCCTTGAGAACAGTGGTTGACCGATAGCTAGGTTGGACCACACTGGTCGATATCAATTAATCAACCGTCATTCAAATGGATAATTCATGAATGAAAATTAAAATAGTGCTTTACTTAAAAAAAATATTAATATTAATTATATATTTATCATTAGTTCATAGTTCATATTACAGAAGCAACTTAAAAATTAAAAAATGTTTTAGTTGATTGAAATGAACATACTGCTCTTCTTTCTCCACTAGTGCAGCATCTAGTCAACTAATTAATTACTTGGTAATGATATGAAAACATGCACCATAGTATAATGTGTACACACTGTTTAGTTGATGTTTTAAATCTGCATCTGAAGTGTCCCGCTCTGTTCAGCGCACAGTAGCATGTGTCAAAACAAACAGCCTCTACAGGCCGCTCTCGCTCTTGTACTGTATAATGACAGCGGATCTTCTCAGCTGCTCTAGCAATGAAGGCAACCCGAAAAAAATATCGGCATTTATTTGAAAAAAAAAAAAAAAAAACATTTGATCAAACTAGATATGCTTTATGTAATCATTAATTGAAAGTGGGTAATAATGTTAGATATTTTGAGTAAACGCAGCTCTAATATGAAGGGAATCTGATCAAAGGGCAGCTGCTGACAGGTGGACGAACAGGAAATTTCCAGCAGGAGCAGTGGACTTTGTCTCTCACACACTTACACACACACACACACACACACACTGCGTAGGTTCTTAGATCACAGGATTACCAGTCACAAGTCTCACTAGGTTCTCTTGGAAAAATCTTGAATATTCCCTTCATTATGTGGCTTCAAATTTCCTCTGACATTTCATTCTGTTGTCAACCCTGTCAAAATGGCATTGCTTATGAGCTTATGATTTAATTGAATCAAATTGAGAATAATTCAATTTAAATGTTATTTTGAGGCTGGAACAAAATGAGATAAAAAAAATATATAATAATATATATATATATATATATATATATAGATATATATATATATATATATCCTAATTATTATTGGTGATATGTAATTAAAGTTTGTAGTTAAGTAAAAGTGAAACAATTACAGGTTTTTTCATAAATTGAAATAAAGCTTAAATCAAATAAAATATATATAATAGAAGAAAAACTAACAGCATAAACAAAATCTCTTAACCTTTAGCAAAAGTGTTTTTGAATCTTGCTGGGTCTCTTGCGAGAAGTGAATCACACTTACTCTGTGTTACAAGGCATGTGATTGGCTGTTTGCCAGTGATGTCACAAATTCATGTGCGTGCACTCCACAAACTCTGGATCAAAGCCTGAGTTGACAAAGAAAGTTGATAATCAGCATCATGCTTCCAACTAAGCTGGATAGGTGTGCTTTGGTTTTGTCAACTCAAAACTAATCATGTATCTCTGAATTTGTTCAGCTACCGACATGGTACAGGCCTGTTGTCTATTGTCTCAGTTTTTTGCTGTCAGAATTGAAGAAGGCAATCAAAACCATTCACCCATAGGGCTGGCCAATTAATCGAATTACTAATCGTGATTACAATTACAGATGACACAATTACGTAATCATTCAAAGCGGCAAGTAATCGTTCAAAGTCCACTTATGTTATTCTGCATGCTTAAGATTTTCAAGGTTTTCAAAGGTTTTCATTGTTTTAATTTTATTTTTAGTATAACATTATAATACCATGTATATTTAAACTTTTTGTATATAAAGAAGAAACCAATCCAATGTATAGTTGACATTTGAGGCTTAATACTATAGAAAAACAATAAAAGTTTTCAGTTAGTGTTTTCAACTTGTTTATTTACACATAAAAAATGGTCTGCGGTTGCTTCAGTTAATTATGATAATCACAATTAATAATAGCAATTACAATTTCAAGGGAATAATAAACGATTATGAATTTTTTCATAATAATGCAGCCCTATTGAATCGTGTCTTTTCTTTTTTACATTTGCTCCAGGTTCTAAAGTCTACGGCTGCTACCATGCCACTATTCGGTAAACCTCACAAGAACCCCACAGACATTGTGAAGACCCTGAAGGACAACGTCTCCATCCTGGTCAAGCAGGACAAGAAGACCGAGAAGGTATGAGTTTGAGAGCAGTCCCTGGGGTATTACAATTGAATTACACTTGCAGATAACACTTTTTTAATTATTGAAAGTATATCAGGTAACAGTACAAACATGGCATAAAAAAGTGTGCTGAACACTACTGGTGAGGAGAAAATGCCGTCCTGCAGGCTGGTTCTGATTGCAGCAGATTGCATTCCGGTTTACTTTACAGGGACTGTACAGCATTACTTTATTACTTTTATAAGCTTAATTTGCCTCAAATGAGGCGTGTTTACACTAAAAAGAATATCATGAATTTAGCACAGTGCTGTTCTAGGGCATTTAGCACATACTTAAGATGGATTACATATGTTTTTACACTGAAATACATCACACAAATGTGGCACAAAGGTTTAGTGGATTTGTGTTTATCCTTCTGTGTTTACCTTGGTCCACAGGTCTGATTATTTTTCTACTCTTTTCTCCACAGTTTTATTCAATTCCAGCATTAATCCCAGCAGTTCCAGAAACTCTCAGTTGATTGCATAATGAACTTAGCTATTGTGTGATGATGCTTAAGTTTCTTAGATCTTCTACAGCTTTAACCTAAGTCACAATATAGCTCTTTTAAAACACAACATCAGTGTTATCCTCTAAATCAGGCTGCTTTCCACTGCTGTTTTTTCCAGTGTGTTTTTGCATTTTTCATTTGCTTTTTTCAGAGAAACCAGCCTGGCCCCAGGCAAATAAGTGTTTTAAACCAGTGCAGTAAATCGGATTGAGAATTTGTTTCTGCAGTGGACATTAATAATCTTATCCTATAGTTAAATGTGCTCAAAATGTGGATATGCATTTTGTATGACTTCAGTTGTGCTTCACCACACTTGTTGTGGTTTTTTTTTTAATGATCTGCTTTTTAGGGCAGAGGAAATGCCTGTGAATGTCCTTTGGCAGTTTTGTGAGCAGTGCCCACCAGACTAACGTGGATTTGCAGTCTGAAACTGAGATTAGCATCTGAGAAACTATTACATTTAACCCGAACTCCTCTTTTGATGATTTATAGATAAATGACTACTCTGACATTTGTGTTGTTCTTCTGAAGAGCTTTCAGTTGTAGGCATTTTTCTTGTTGAATGGCAGTTGTTTATGTCTGTTATTTTTGTGTCATTGATGTACTGTTTTTTTTATTTGATATATATATATAGTTAAATATTTTGATTTTTTTTTATTGTATTTTTATATTTCCTGTTTTCACTTAAATTTTGTTGTAATTTTGTTGTGTTTTTGTCTTTAAACAAATATATATATATATATATATATATATATATATATATATATATATATATATATATATATATATATATATATATATATATATATATATATATATATATATATATATATATATATATATAATGTCTGTGTAGTTTTTATTTGTTTTATTTGGGTCTTGTTATTTCAGTACTTCAAATTAAACTTAATGTAAATGTGAAATGTTACTTTATTACCTACTAGCAAGATCAAGTCATTTGACCTTTTTGTTTATTTATTTTATTTAATTTCTTTAGTTTTGTATATTTATTGTATTTAATATTCATATTTTTTTTCAAGGAAATTAATTTTGTTATTAATGATTTTATTTTGAACTATAACAGAAGTTTGACACTGGCTCTCAGCTATGCAGTAAGTAAAGCAACCCAGAATATTCTTTAGTCTTCCACCTTCAATATTTACACCTATATGAAGCCAGACCTAGGTATATCATAGGTATAAATCTCATTTGGAGAAATAGGAAATGAATATGGACATCATAAGACTGACACATCTGTGCCCTATATTGCCTTGGAATATTATTATGATGCACCTTCCTCAGTATAAAAAAAATCTAAGTCATCTGAATGTTTATCAGCAGGAATTCTTGAATATAAGATGCAGCTTAGCATCTCATGTACCAGTGTACACAGATTGATCAAAGACAGATGGACATGTATCTGCTGCGGTAGCGATTGAGTCAAAACATTTAGGCAAGAGTATCCCTGGACAAAGCTCAGTTTTACAAATAGAAAAGGAACAACAACGTCATTTTTAAAAAAACATTTGCAGAGATTCTATGTCCTGCATATGAGCACTTGAGTGCTCGAAACCTTAGCATCCTACAATTATTAGCATACTAGGAAAAGTTGTTTCTTTAAAGAAACTAAATTTTAAAAAAGTTTTTTGTTGGATACCAGGCCAGATGGGATTGGTTGGCAATGAACAGGCAGATAAAGTGGCTTCAGTTGGAAATAAAAATGTAATATCCCAGCATCTGATGTAGAATCTATGTTAAAACTGTGCATTAATAATAAATGGCGAATAGAATGAATGCATATATAACCTATGACTATATGAGGTGAATCCAGTGGTAAATGAAAGAAGTTATTACGGTTTTGAAAATACATACGACCAGGTTCATTCATGACTTACTCCTATTTAGTGAAAGGGGAAGAGAAACCTGTTTGTGACTTGTGTAAGAATTTTTGGACTGTACATATTTTAATAGAATGTCCAATTTTTTTTTTCTTTTACTGTCGCCGATATATCGGTATCTGCGAATATGCCGCCGATATAAATTTTTTTACTATACTAAAATACATTTTTAAAAAGGTCTCTCCCGGAAGAATTTTTGAATGTTTATAAACCAAAAGATTCTGTATGATTTCGATCACTACTATTGTTACTTACTTGTATGTTTTTGTATCGTGATTGCTTCTTAAGAAAATGTGACATTATTGTTAATGATGTATTGAAATTATACTGTTAATGTTGCTTTGAATATAGCCATTGTTGCTGATATGGCGTTAAAACATATATAAACTATAATAACCTTGGTGGAAGTAGCCGTTGTTAGGGTAAATTTGCCCACTATTTAATTTTGATCTCCATGTCAAGAGGCTCAATTTACTGGATATGAACCTCATTTTCAACACATCTTTTTAGACCCAAATTGAGCGAGAAGTCGGGTTCCTGGAATCGCTAGTATTTGTGCTGTGAGTAGAAAGATGTCGGAGAGGTGGGAATATCACTCCACTGCCCGACCTCTTGCTCATTTTCACCTGCCCACTAAGGCTCTTTTCGGCAACCCTGTGATAAAGTCAAGCGTTTGAAGTGCTGGGAACCTGCTGGTTGTTACTCCGAGGGCCTGGGACTCTCCCAGCTGAAGAGAAAACGCTTATGCTCCAGCTCTTTCAGCAGCTGATAAATAGCTAATGATGTTCTTTTGCCATATGCTTTGAGTTGTATTGTTATGGCCATGTTTGGTAGTGATTATTTGTGTAAAAGTGATTTTTGTGTGTTCATCAGGCTTCAGAGGAGGTGTCGAAATGTCTGGTGGCGATGAAGGAGATCCTGTACGGCATTAACGATAAGGAGCCACACACAGAAACGGTGGCCCAACTGGCTCAAGAGCTCTACAACAGCGGCCTGCTCATCTCACTGGTGGAAAACCTGCAGGTCATTGATTTTGAGGTGAGGATGCTGTATTAATGCTTGCTCTCTTTCGTCTTTTAATTAAAGATTGTAATAATTGGTCTATGTGTGTTCACAGGGTAAAAAGGATGTTTGTCAGATCTTCAACAACATCCTGCGCAGGCAGATCGGGACCCGCAGCCCAACGGTGGAATATTTCTGCTCTCATCAGGACGTTCTTTTCATCTTACTCAAAGGGTGAGAGATGATGGGTATTTTTTGTAAACGTAGCATGGAATTGATCCAAAATCATGAAGTTCTGTTTTCCTGAACACTGCTTCTGTTGAGCATTCATGTGAACGGGACATTTCTGCTGTGGCAGGTACGAGACCCCTCAGGTGGCACTGAATTGTGGGATTATGCTGCGTGAGTGTATCCGGCATGAACCTCTCGCCAAAATCGTCCTCCACTCTGAACACTTTAAAGATTTCTTCGGCTACGTGGAGATGTCCACATTTGACATCGCCTCTGATGCATTTGCCACCTTCAAGGTAAGTGCTATATATATTTTTTTAACACATTAAATTATTAGGAAAATTAAAATTATTATTATTTTTTTTTACAGGACTTGCTCACAAGACACAAGGTTCTGGTGGCGGAATTTTTAGAACAGAACTATGATGCGGTAATATATGAATTTTTTGGCGTTGTTACTTTTTAATCATGGAATTCTGGAAAACTGACATATTGATCTTTCAGGTTTTTGATAACTATGAGAAACTGCTTCACTCTGAGAACTACGTGACCAAGAGACAGTCATTGAAGGTGTGTGTTGTGCCATCTGATTTTTGTCTTCTGGAGCCTGTCCTGTCATTATCATCAAGTGTTTGTGTTGTGTGACAGCTGCTGGGTGAACTGCTCCTGGACAGACACAACTTCACAGTCATGACACGGTACATCAGTAAACCAGAGAACCTGAAGCTCATGATGAACCTCCTGAGAGACAAGAGCCCCAACATTCAGTTTGAGGCTTTCCATGTCTTCAAGGTACACTTGACTTTTTCAGAAATCGTGGAATGTTTTTTTGATTTCTTCACCTTGCATGAAAAACAGAGTTACTCTGTCAAGGTCCAAAATAATAAAAGTACTTTAAAAGTACCAAATTGTGGTTTGTATGGCTTTTGGATTATATTTTCAAATCTTATAAAGGCCATATGATAGCACTGCATGAGACTTAAATATAAGGAAATAAAAAAATTAACATACCGCGGAAAATAATCTGCATTTCCTTTTTTTGTGTGTGTGTGCATTTCCTCAGGTGTTTGTGGCCAATCCAAATAAAACCCAGCCCATCGTAGACATTCTATTGAAGAACCAAACGAAACTCATCGACTTCCTTAGCAACTTTCAGAAGGACCGCACAGACGACGAGCAGTTCAACGACGAAAAGACGTACCTCGTCAAACAAATACGAGACCTAAAGAAGCCAGCCTCCTAAACTTTAGCTACTGCAGTATTAGGGAAAAAAATATATATTAACAATAATAATTCTATTTAAAATCTTGAAAATTTTCTTTTCTTAGTTCTGAAGCTTTCAAAAGAAGGTTCCTGATCTTTGATGTTCTGTTATTTAATTTTTTTTGCTTTTCATTTTCCTCTTGTGCTTTATTTTATTGCAAACTCTCGTGCCATGATAAGATGTTTTAAAAGTAGGAATCAGCCAGTTTGCATTACTTCGAACATGAAGACACCTTGCGGATGAGGAAGTACAGGTAAACTTTCATCCTCCGTTTCTGGATGTTTTTCACGAGGCTGGAAATTCTACATTTTCCGTGGCGTCAACCGCGCCACAACACGACAGTTTCGCTATGCTAGAAGAGATTGTGTTATATGGATATTGCTGGAAAAGAGGTGAAATTCCCAAAAGATGAATTATAAGCTTTTTTTTTTTCTTGATGACTTGTAACTGCACTACTCTTCATTCTTGCATTCCTCCTTTGTCAACTTTTCATGGCTTTTCTATGGCATTAGCTTCCACTTTTATTTCATCATCCTATGCTTTATCTAGAACACTACAAACGTGATCATTTCCTCCCTGTTCTCTTTATTCTGTTTATATTTTATAAGAATTACTTCGAAGGATGAATTCACTTATCAGTATTTTAATTGTTTATCTGAGCTGAAACAGAAAGAGCATCTGTGGGTCTTCATTTACATTCGGAGTCGCTGCCCGGACATTTTTCTGATCAGAAAGCATCACTATTTTGTTTGATATGTTTTTATTTGATGTTTACCTATGTTTAAAACAGACAAAAGCTGATTTTACTCTTTAAGGTGGTTGCCATTTTAGAAGAATCTTGAAAAATCAACTTTGGCACTTAGTGAACCGGTGTATATTCCAACTTGTAGATTTGATGTAGATCAGTGAGGTATAACTATAGTGCTGTGGCATTACTATTGTATGCTCTATACTATAGTAACCTTAGTGCTATAGTATTTGTTAACTTTAGAACATCATACTAAAGTACTTCTTATATTGTAGTGCAGCTGTAGTATAATATTCATTTCTATACTATAGTATACTTTTAACTGTAGTATGTATTTTGTGCTATAACCCACAATATATCGGTTTGTGATGATTTTGAAAGAAGTAGATTGTTGCATAGCTGAAAAACCAGATGAAATGAGGACACAAATGTACAAACTGGTGCCTTTTGTTCTTGAGTTGTTAATTTACTTTTATTTTTTTTAGAAGAAATTTTGGAAGGGGGAGCTTAATTTCTTTCGATTGTTTTTAATATGTTCTCATTGAGCATATTTAGCTTGATTAAGCAATGAACCTCTTTAACTCACTATATTTGAGTTATGCCGTTAAGGAAAATTCATTAAATTTCATTCTTTTTTCCTCTGCAGTTGATTGTTTTATTACTATCGTCTTTAGGATTATAGGATGAAATATGTTTTGGTGGTTTACACCCATCAGTGTGAAGCAAATAAATTTATAATCTAAGGCAACTATTTTCAAATTATTTTCATGAAGTTAAATTTAAATATATTTGTCAGCAGTTACACTGAAAATGCCAAACCATGTGTTCAAGATTTTAATTCAGATTTTTCCTACTACATATACAGGTGTAGTTTCCATCTGAAATCAAACCAAAAAAAGCCAACTGTGTTAGTGTTAGTGACGTTTTTTTTTTTTTCAAAGAAAAAAACATTAGGTATATATAGTGTACACTGTAAATTAAGAACAAATTTAAATGGTAATATATTTTGTGTACATTTAATGGACACATTAATAAAGTTTTGCTTATCCTTTCAATTATTTCCATTTAAAAACTTTGTTTTGTGCAATTTGAAAACCTTTAAACCAAAAATCTCATTTCTAAATTTCATATAATTAAACTTATAACAAGATGTACTGGTAAACTGATAAAAGCATAAAACAATTTCCCTCTTTTATGCTGTATTGTAATCATAAGACAATGTTGATTCGAATCATGCTGCAGGTGAAATAAAGTTCTTCACCAGGAACTGAAAGAGTCACATTTGAACATCATGTTGCTGTCATAATGACAGGAGAGCAGCTTTTGAAATGACTTTTATGATCTCAGTCTCTTATTGCACTGAAAATGAGTTTCCTCTCCTTTTCGTTTCATGTAGCCATCTGCAAAAAAATTTAAATAAACAATAATCATAACGTGTGTACAAGGGTAGATGGCATGGAATACTTTTTTGGATGTTGACCTAAAAAGCTAAAAAAAAAAATTCACAAATACCTACAAATCTGAACTACAACACTAATTAAAAAGACTTCACTAATGAAAAAAATATTTTTGGTACTGATAAACAATGGGTTCAGAAAGGTAGATGGTTTTCCCCATCCAGTTACTGAGAAACTTAATGAGAAACTTTTTTGTTGTTTTTTATTGAGACACAAAAACACTTACTTGCTGTGGGTGGAGCAGCTTGTTCTGACATATGTCTAGCAGAAGATTTCTGCTGCCACTGAAAAAATATATATATTTATATATTTTTTAGTACATTTTCAAGTATGATAGTTTCATATATATTTCTAAATTTTATTTCTATAATACATATATATATATATATATATATATATATATATATATTACAGTTAAAAAATATTATCATAAATGTACAAATGAAAGAAAAATACCACACCACTGTGTTTTCATTAAATTCATAATTTATCATCATCATAATTGAATGATTAACGCTGCACTTACAATAAACTTCTGGACGCCGTTGAGTTTGTCAAACCTGAGGTAGGAGATGTCGTTTTTGACTTTTTTGCTGTCCAGGTCTGTGGTGTAGATCTGCTTTATTCCAGCGCAGCCTATCAGAGGGACACACTCATCACATGGGCATTTGGTCACAAATAGCATTGTGTTCTCCTCCTCTTTTATCTCTGCACTCCTGTGGATTGGAGGGACACAAAAGGAGCAGGCGGGAAGTATAATTAATTCATTTGTTTGAACATTCAAATGGCCTGATATTCAGAGTTCTTTACAAACACAGTCAGTGCATATAAAATACTGCACATCTCCAGCGTGAACTGATGATCAGCTGATGTTGTTGCCAAGTGTTGTTCTGACAGCTCCTTTCCATGAGTCTCACCTGAATGTGAGTGCGTTCTGCTCAGCATGGAGGATGTATCTGTACTTTCTGTTCTGTCTCTCCTCTTGCTTGTGATCCATCTGAGGATACTCTGCATACTGTGAGCCCACTGGATAGGCGTTGTAACCACAGCCCACTAAGTAAAGCTGACCTGTGCCATCACATTGTGACTAGAGGTAGTTTAAGGAGAAAATAAGAGAGGTGTTTTTTATTTAAAACACATTTATAAATTCATAAAGTAATTTGTTTATTTGAGTTTTTGGCTCACCTGTTTGCCCTCGGCCCAAATTACTGCACCAACTCCCACTTTAGGATCCTCTAGATAAAGAGACAGCACACAAAAACTGAAAAAATTTGAACTGCATCCTCAGTTTTACTTTGCACCCTGACATCATCCTCCAGGAAATTATATAATTTTTGCAGGAAAACAACAATGTTAACAATGGACTAGTTGGGCTGTCACTTTATAACATTCCATGCTGTTAGATAATGTATTCAGAACGATATTATCAAGATTTCAAAATATGGTTCCATCTCAGAATTTTGTGTAATTTACGAGACAACACTTAGCAACCCACCACAGACAGATTCTTCGGCTTTAAGAGTTTTAAATGTTATACTGTAGGAGGCGCTATTATGTGGCGTTATTTCCCTGTCAATTGTCGAAAGCTCATTATTGTAGTGCGAAAGTACATTAATATAATGCGCGAGCGCGAATCTCTCTGCTCGCGTGCGCTTTCAGAAACACGTTGCTCTTGTAAGAATTTTCTCTGGGCTCGCTCAGAGAGTATGCCTGCACTTAAAACGTGTTCAGTGCAATGGCGAATCTCTCCTCTTCGCGTAAAGTAAGCGTGTATGTGCTTGGACTGTGTCCCGTGTGTTCGCGCATGGCCAAGTACTCTTCTCTTCAATTTCTTTCTCTTTGCTCTTGGGATAAACGCTGTCAAAACGGCAACAACCAATCAGAAATAGCCTTCAACGACTGACCAATGAAAACGCAATATCATACATGGAATCTTATTGGTTGATATTGAACCGCACATGGAACACATGGAATAAGTTCACTGAAGTTCAATCAAGACGAGCCGAGATGGATCCGACAAATCGACGATCTCAGGTAACCAGTTTTATTTGTTTTGATGTTAAATATGTCAAATGTATCGTCTTGATTGAACTTCACTTAAAACTGTAAAAAGGAAAAATTGCTAGCGGTGAAAGTGTTTCACCCTCAGGTAAGTTAACCATCAATCCCTCACTGAGCAGTAACGCTAGCACTTTATTTCCTACCTGCAGGTAATTGTGTAGCTACATTTGTGTTACAAATGGCTTGAGGTTGGCATGAAATGAAAACTAAATTTTATATCTAATAAAAAGTCTCAACTTTACATTGAAACAACACTTATCTTGTGATATAAGCTAGAATTCTTCAATCATTCAGTCTGCTTAAATCCTGTCCTGCCTTACAGTTGATTGCAAACTTGCATTCAGATCTGCCTCCATCCAATCAACACCTGATGGCCAGAAAATAAGTCCTGCTCTACGTTTCTTTTTTCTTTGTCAATAACCTCTGGTTACTTACATAACCTTGGTTCCTTGAGATAAAGGAAGTGTTGCATTACACACTATGGGGGTAAACTCTGAGCACCATTTTGTCAGAATCTTTTGACTGATAGTGACAGTCATTGACTCTTATGCAACGCTCGTTCCCTTATCTTTGAGGTTATAGAAGTAACCAGAGTGTTCCCTTTCAAACGGTCTCTCCCGATACGTTACATGCTATAGGGGAATGCATCCAATTGCGCCATGCTATAAACAAGTGCAGAATGAAGCCACTCTGTGAACCCAGCCCTGGAGCTCCCGTACTGTGGACTCTCGTAAGCATAAGCTAATAATGAGACCCTAACACCCTCATGTTGTCCAGTACTGTATATTGATAGGCCACTGCCTCAAACATGAATCTCAAGAACGGTCTGTGCTGGGGGGCTATCTGGATGTGAAAGTAAGCAACTTAAAGATCCACCAATAATAAAAAAAAACCCTCCCTGGGGCATACATGTGCAAGGATCTGTTTCAAATTCAGCATCTTGAACGGGGAACAGTTCAAATGCCTGAGATTGAGAATGGACCTGAACCCACCATCTTCTTGGGAACAAGGAAGTGACGGCTGTAAAAGCCCAACTTGCTGTTAGCTAGAGTTTCCATTCCAGTTTCCATGGCTCCTTTTGCAGGCAGTGTTTGCACTTCGGATTGGAGACAATGAGCATCGTTGTCCCATAACGTACCTCTGAAGCGAGGTGGACTGCGAGTAAAATGGAACAAGTAGCCTCATTCTATAGTCTTTAGAACCCAACTTGACACATCCGGGATGGCTTTCCAAGCTTGGAGACAAACGGCAAGTGGTCTGAGTTTTTAAAATTGCAGTTCGTTGCATGGGGGCGGGGAACTGACATTGGTGGATAATAAGAACAGGAGAAATGCTCTTTTGAGTAAGTGGGTTTGCTATCACAATGGTATTTTGCTTGGCTGCACCCTGAATAAGAAAGACAGGCCCAATCTGAATCGAGCTTCCATCGCTCAGAGTTAAGCAGTGGGATAGAGAGTGAGCACAAGACTTCTTTGACGGAGTTCCAGCCTAGGAGAGAACTCATCATCTCATCTTCCTCTCTGTGTTGCTATAAGGATGGCTTCTGAGTCTCAGAGCCTAGAGCCAAGTCAGTTGCTATGAGCAGCTCTCTAAAGGCATCAGAACACTGGCCGGACTTGTCCATGGTGCAGAGAAGTTTTGGCAGAATCACTTTCAGGTACCAATCATACAAAAAGAGCAGAGAAGGGCTCAAGTTCATCAAGTCAAATGATCTGAAGATCATCAAGTCATCCACAACAATGTCCTCCTCAGACCCACCGAAGCAAATCAAGCTGCTTGCTGCTAATTAGAGGCACTGAGACTCACGTGAGAAGCACACAGGTGAGTCGAGGTGTTGTGGGGAGAGTGAAGCATGCGGGACCTGTGCCAGCATGAGTTCACTCGAACCCGATGTTTGAGCCCCGCTGCTTCTTCCTCCAACACTCTAGGGAGGGAAGAAATGGGAGAGCAGGCAGGGGAGGACCACCTTCATGGAAGAAGGTGATTCACAAGCAGAGAAGGATGAAACTCATGCTCTCGCAGTGACAGCAATCCGTCCTGTTGAGCACAGCCTCTGCATGGATGCTGCCCAGACAGGCAAAGCACTCACCATACCTGCATCTTGCAGGGGGCCACACTTAAGATGCGACATTAGCAACAACGCCGCTGGGAAATTTGCTCAGAAATTTGATCTACTAGATGCAGGATGGCCGCAGGGTGAGCTTCTTGCTTCAGCTTCTTGCTTCTGCTGTTTCTTCAGAGTCCAGCAAGGAGATGATCTTCATCGCTGAAGTAGAAAAATTCTGTTGAAATGGCACTCAGAACCGACTTGTATAGCAATTAGCTTCACCCCTTTTGATGGGTTAAAGTGCCATTGGTTCATGCAGTTACATAAACGTGAAAAAAAATCAGACATCAGTATCAGAGTAAACAGGAATTTCCCCTATAGCATGTAATGCAACGGGAAATTATATTTTACTAAGATGTACATCAGGATATAGAAAACAAGAATTGTTGTTCCTTTTGCTACCTTGCGATTTTAATTTACCTTTAACTAAACCAGATCTGATGCTTCTGATTTCTGCCAACCATTCACATTTTTAGGGACACTAGATTAATGTTGTCACTTTCTGCCATCATTTTTAGTTTCTTGATTTTTGTATTTTTGATATCTGCTGAACATTTTGATGTTTATTAAATCAAACAAGTGAAAAATATGTAAGAAAAAAAAGGTATTTCAACAGAATTCACCTGTTCTACATGCCAGTAATCTGGCCTGTATGATACAGTGTCGCACCACATCCTGAGGCAAAGCTGGAGAACCCATCCCTAAAGGCTCTCTCATGAAGAAACCATAATTGTCTTCTAAAACCGGAACACTTGCAGCGGCAGATGCCAAAATCCTAATAAGATTCCTCATGTGCTGCCTTAAGTTACTAAAATTTGGTTCCGCACAAAAGTTATCCAGTCCCATCTTGTTTAGCACATACTTATGCTGCTCCTCGTCATTTATAAACAACTTTTCCAAGAAATCATCCAAGTTGTTCCACCATTCCCTTCTAAAGAGATCCTTAACATTGAGAGTAGGATTGTCCGCAGCAATCTTCCCAAGGAAATCACACTTTTGAGACGTTTCATCCACAAACTGCTGCATGGTGCAGTCCAGAGGCTGCAGGAGCACACAGATGTGGGGTCTGCTGTTAGACTTCAGTCTCTCTGCAGCTGTTGCATCAAAGATGGCTTCCTGGTGACTGGAGTCAGTATGATCATGTTTACCTGACAGCAAACTGATCTCAGCATCACCGGGCCAGTATGATATCCTGCTAACACCAGCTGAATGAAAAAAGACGAGAGAGGGGGTGGCAGTTAAATATAAATTTGTTAAAAATGTATAAAATAAATAAATATAAGATTATTTTAAATGTAATATGATATGCATAACTTTTTTATTTTTATTTGAAATATAGTTATACAGCACAGGTATGATCTTACCGTTGATGAGCATTTTGAGGCAGGTTGAACAGGGTTTTCTGGAGAAGTAGAGATCACATCCCTTCAGTCTGGGGCCATGTTTGACCACAGCCACCTGTCCTGCATGTAAATGCACACTGGAGCAATGCAGACCCAGGACCCTGCGCTCATGGACCACCACAAGACCAGTGTCTCTAGCCTGGATGAAAATATGATACTTCTCATTATTTATATATCCATAAAGCCAATGAGTCATAGGATGTAGCAGCCTGTCCAGTTCATACACACTACAAGTTCATTAGCATCTCATTAGTGCACCCGAGTCATTATATGTACAAGAGGGACTCTGTCATGTGGAAAACAGGTTTCCAATAATAATTATGTTGTTGTGTGTGTTTTTTCCCCTATAAATAAATAAAAATCAGACATTTTACACTGTTAGATACAATTTCTAACACTTTTTTTACTTGTTTTACTTTTACTAAGTTCTCATCTGCATTTAAGGTCAATGGCTGTTTCTCAATATGCTTTCTTTAGCGATCTTGCGTCCTTGTGTTTTCGCTATACGTCATCATTAACCGTCGAAGTTCAATTCCAATTCTCAAGAACGCAAGTACAGAGAACGCATGGAAGTGCCCGGATGTGTTCTTGATATCGAGGATGCATCGAGTGCAGACTTGAGAGAATCCAGCCGTTAGAAATCCCAGAAGACGCTGCGGGCGGCCAGTGTAGCTTTATAGTCGCTATCGCAAATGCTTGACGGCTCTTGGAAGTAAACATTTATCGTTTTGTTTGACTTAATTTTAATAAAGTTGTATGACCCGGAGAAAGTCTGCAGTAGTTTTATTGGCATATTAAAATGAATCTTAGTCATAGTTAAACATATATCGCTGTAAAATAAGACGATATACAATATATACGGTATGTAACTAGTTTGAAATGTTTTAATAATAATATTACATTATATGCTGTGATTATGCGGTCAGTTTAGCAAGAACGCAGCATATCTCATTACTCATAAGGGTGTGTTCTCGTGTCCTTCCAAGTTCATTCTTCCAAGGAAGCTTGTCAAGACCGGTCTACACGAGAACACAAGTTCGTTCTTTGCGTTCTTGGAATTGAGAAACCGCCAATGTTTTTGAAACACACTGGATGGCTTTAGAGCAGGGTTATTCAAATCTTGCCCTGGAGGGCCAATGAGGTGCAGAGTTTAGCTCTAATCAATGTTTTTGGGATCTTCTTTGATCAGGGTCGGAGCCAAACTCTGCACCGCACTGGCCCTCCAGGGCAAGATTTAAATAACCCTGCTTTAGAGGAAATAAAAATATGCATACAGAATCATTCTCTCGTTGCTGTGGCTCTTTCTTTGGGAAAAATTCCATCCATAGACTCAACAATGTGAAGAGGTTGGCTTTAGACAGTCGAGGTCCATGACCTGAAACAAAAAATATAGGACATTTGTGAACAGAAGAAGAAAACATTTGCTTAACTACTAAAAATCCCTTTTCCAGTGTTATGAAAGGGACGTGCAAAGCAATAGAGATAAACGGAGAACCAATTAGACCATGGTGTTTTAGCAGTGACAATTTAAACTTAGCTCAAATCAAAGTTCAAAATACCTCAAGCGTGTGACAGAAATGTTACGCCCCTTACCAGGTTCAGGAAATGTTCCTCTGTAAAATGCACTGCACACACTTAAATATTTGGGTTGTACTGTTCTGGAACAGTGTTGTACATAAAATTTAACCACTGATTTCTAGTTGTGTTCTCTTTTGGAAGGCCAAACAAAGTAGTTTCACTTTCGCAATGGAACACAGCATCTCCACGTCATGCTTCTTTCTTTGCGTGAACATTTGGGTGGCGTTATGCACATCTTCCCACACAGTGATATAGAGATGTGGGTCGTGTTTGAACAAGGCGTTTTAAGAAGGTATGGATGAGCGTTCACTTTTTAAAAGAATATCTCTTTGGGTTTGAGACTTTAATCTTTGCAACTTTACAGATCTTCTGTATACAGCTTTTAACAGTCCAAAGACAAAGAAAAACATGAAATTGCATCATATGACCTCTCTAAAATTCATTGTAAAAATTATAGATTAAGGTTTAAGATTTAATGGGAAAATTATAATTTAATCTCTGATAGATTATAATAATATTTCTAAAATGTATTATTGTTGTTATTATTTTTTATTATTAATAACAATACATTTGAAATATTCTGTTTGGATTTCTTATTGATGTAATTTAATGGGGTGGGGTTTTTTTATTCATTCATTTCTTCAAAAAAAAATAATGATCGCTTCTGCATATCGGAACTCGGTTATTGCTTTTATACAACACTATTGTATAAAAGCAATATTGATCAGTCAGTATAAAATCTGATTAGATTTCTAATTAGAACATAATACTAGCGTTACCTCTTAAAAAATAGTTGCTGACATAGATATAAAATACGAATATAAATAAAATATATAAATGCCTGCTAATAAATGTTGACAAAAATAAAGAACAATCTTGAATGAAAAACTGAAACGGGTCTTAAGAAACGAAGTACTTTGGCCAAACACAGTAAAGTTGGGCCATCCACTGAGGTCTGATTACCATAAGGCTAATCTAACCTTGTACTCTGGTATCCGTCTGTACTCCGGTATCCCTCACATTGTGCTCTTCCTCGCCGTTTGGAATTGATCTATTTCCCTCGAAATCCCGTTGAGACCGCCGACTGTCGGATGCTGCCATTCAACCGCGATCAACGTTGACCTGTCATTGACTAAACAGGCCAGAACAACAACAGACCGTCCTCTTCCTATTTGCGCTGACGTCACCAGTGGGCGGGTCATCTGTTCTTAAAGGCAGAAAGTTGATCTTTTCTTGCAGCTTGCAATCTTCTACAAGACACTGGAAGATGAATGCAGGGATTTGCTATCATTCAGTCACAGGAGCATCAGTGATGCTGGGGGTCGGTCTGAATCACAAAAGTCTTCAGTGGGGTTCAGATCTGAAATAGCCAACCCTGGGAATTAAGTGGGTGTGTCTGCTTTATTTCTGGACACACTGAAAAAAAATGATTAATTGAATTTACTAAATTTTTTATGGTAGCCCTAAGTGGTTGCAATCAATTTATTTTAGCTATATTTAAATAAACTAATTTAGTTGATTAACTTTGATCAAAATTTGTTTATTTAAATGTAGCTAAAATAAATTGATTGGAACCACTTACCATAAAATAATTTAGTAAATTCAATTAATCATTTTTTCAGTGCATTTACTCATTTTCATAGAATTACTTCACAATCGCAGCTGTCTTCCTTACCTGAAACAAAGATTTAACAATTCTGATCATTAATAGTAGTTTCATTTAATGAGAAATCAAACTATAGGATGCCATTCAGGAACTTTAATTAGTCACATTTATAATAAAAAAAAAAAAAAAAAAAAATATATATATATATATATAAACCACGCTATTCCTCAAATTAATAATTAATAAAATTATTAAATAATGTAAAATAAATTAAATAATTATATTCATGTTATAATTCTAATATTAAATCATTTTAAATAAAGACATAATCTGATTTATGTGTTATGAAGTTAAATGCAAATATTTCTATATTTCATGTTTTACACTCTAAATAGATACATCTACAGAAAATAAATATGCTGGCATATTGGCATACATAATACAAAAAATACCCAGTGCAACTTATCATAAAAGCTTTATTTATCTTTATAGTATGAGGTTTTATAACTTACAAGAGAAACTGTGGCACACATAATGTGCACAGATTAATTTACAAAACGAATGTAAAAACTGTACAGTATATACATGTGGAAAAACAAATACAGTTGGTTAATATGTAACAAAAAAATAAAAAATAAATCTTACCATAGGCATTAGCATTATGAAATCTAAGTGTTTCACACCTATAATAATGTGCAACTGTTAAGATTCATATTCACTCTCTAGTGATCTTACATGAGCAGCTCCTGTACAGGAAACTACTAGTGCAACTATGAATAATACTTATATTTTAGCCAATTTAAACATCAGACAGGTTAAGTGCAAGCTTAATTACTAAGTTAAGCTTTAGTCATTCAAAGTGGCGGCAGAGACTGAACTAAGCGATAGCAAACAGTGGTCTTCCTAATCTGAAGAAAAGGTTTTAAGACTCAAAGCAAGCAAAAACTAAAACATCACATAGCAGAAATGATTTTGGTTAATAACATTTAGACAAAACTGAGTCAACAACATAAAGAGCCAGATCACTAAGGTCTTCTGACTGTATCTGATATAATGCACATTTACAGATCAGACAAAACAATTAACGCACTGCATCACTGCAAGAAAACAAATCTGATTAGTGACAGGTGCAAAAACGTATAAGGGACAAAACAGAATGAAAACAATGAATTAGTCGCTTTGTCAGCTTTTTAGTGGTGCATGTTTAAGTAATACAAATAAATTCTGCCTCTGTTTGGCTCAAACACACTCCCATTTTATTACAGTGTGCTAACACTCTTCCAATCTGCAGCACTAGAAACTGTCATTAGCACTTGGCAATGTCTTTTCCAAAAAGTTGTGTAAAACATAAATGGGATGTCCTGTCTGGCTGACTATCTTCTGTAACAGATGAGTACAAAATGCTTGTAGATGAGACTAACACAGATTATCTCTTCTTCATGAAGTTCCTCTCCTACTCAGCAGGGGGCGCTGTGTGTTAAAAACTGTCTGGTGTCACAGCGCCCACTAGCTGTGAGGAGGACAGATGGGTAACAGATAGGTTCCTTGACTAATACATTGAGCGTGTGTGTATCTGGGGTCCGTCTGAGTCAGTTTTTGAAGGCTCCACAGTGGCCGGCTCTGGAGATAAACTCCTTCAGCATGTTGCCGTCGATCTGCCAGAACGCAGCTGTCTGCGTGACCTCAGTCAAGTGGTTCACACAGAATTTAAAACAGAACTCCTCTAGATCCTTCACATGAAAGAAAGCATGAATGTGCAATTATGAGTGACCAAACAAGCGAGCAAGAACAATCAACATTACCATCCATGATTAGCATTACAAGAGTTTCGGTATTACCTTTCAAAAGGATATTACTTGTTGTTTAATTGCAAAGAGCAAACAAACAAAATGAGACCGCAAGGAGCTAAAACAGGTGTCTGCTTAAGTGCTCTGACAAGCCATGTGTCCAGAGAGGTGTACTGTTACCTCAGCATCATATCTGATGGCAGCAGACAGCAGAGAGAAAGCGTTCTCCACAGTGATTCCTCTCTTTATGATATGTTGGCACAACTTCTTCAGCCTGTTTTCACAGTATGAGGTTGCCAGATCCAATAATCCTGTGAGAGACATCCAAATCCATTTTTGATTACTATTAAAAAAATGTTCTGACCATCCTGAATTTTATTTTGTTTTATAACATACTTTTGTATGTGGTTAACATGGTTAACTTAATTTTTACAATTCCAAATATTTTTGGTTGTTAAAGGTTAGTTCACCCAAAAATGAAAATAATTTCATTAATGACGCTGCTGACATGTTTTCTGGTGCGCCCAATAACAAAGATAACATGTCAGCAGCATCACTGCAGTGTTGTCAACGCACTCACAACAGACATGGAAGAGAAGACAATGCTGAATAAAGTCATAATTTTTGTTATTTTTGGACCAAAATGTATTTTTGATACTTCAACAAATTCTAACTGTCCCTCTGATGTCACATGGACTACTTTGAAGATGTTTTTATTACCTTTCTGGACATGGACAGTATACCGTACACACAGTTTCAATGGAGGTCTTACGGGTTTGGAACGACATGAGGGTGAGTCATTAATGACATAATTTTAATATTTGGGTGAACTAACCCTTTAAAACAGCAGGAGATCAAGCATAGAATACTAAACTTGGTTATCTTCACAATTTTAAAGTATTGTTAATAATAACAACTGATAATTGTTGATTTACTGCTATTATTGGTATTGTAAATAAGAATTATATTAATGTAAATAATAATAAAAACTCATCTTTATCAATGTATTGTTGAAAATAAAATCAATGATATTACTGTAAATACTAATAACTAACTATTACTGGTGTATTGTTGTTATTGTAAGTGATAACTATTCTATTGTTAATAACAACAACAAATGATTACTGATGTATTGCTGTTATCATTGTTGTAATAATTATATTATTGTAAATAACAATAGTAATAATAATGATTCATATATTATTTTTACTATTTTTAAGAATAATAAGAATCAATAATTTTTCACTTTATAGATTTTTTTAGACATATAGTCCATAGAACAATTTGTGTGAAAGGAAAGTGAACTGCAACCTGGCAACAAAAATGAGATAGGAGTCCACTTTAAAACTAGGTAAGAGAAAGAGGCTTTTTCTACTTGGTGTAGTTTCGGTCCATTTTAAAGGGTTTCTTAAACTCATCAATAAATTCGCTGGAATATTTTTCAAGTCCTTAAATGAACACACCAATGGCGTCCTCAGGAGGAAGATCCACACTGTCTGTGTAGAGGAACTCCAGGAAAGAGCGGTACACCGGGTACGAGAACTGGTTGATCTCAATCACTTCCTTCATGTTCTCATTCCAGTGCGACTGAAACATTGATCTGAAGTGCTCACACCTGAAATCAGGAGACAGAAATGGGATAAAAGAGAATAAAGTTGTAATTAGCAGTAACCAAGTAAGCACATTAATACACCAATTATTAATCATGAGGACATCACCTGATTTTGAGAACAGCTTTGTGGACATGGATGTACTTCCCGTCTACGCTGAATTTGAGGTCAGAGGTCTCAGGACTGTCAAACTCTTTTTTAAGGGACTGGGCCACGGTCAGGAAGTCATCATGCTCTGATAACAAATACAGCAGTTATGTAACAGCAGTTTCTGCAGAAACAGTTTCTGTGTAATGCACATTAAATAACATTGAGATTCAAACAACAGAGCAGCCAGAGAGAACTAAACATCAGAACAATGACGGATGACAAAACAAACTCACCCATGGAAATCATCCGCCACATCACAGATGGCGTGGCGAAGCAGGAGAAGACGTCGTCCGTGCTGGTGAAGTGTGTGAGGTGTGGCAGCACGATAGGCTGTCCCCGGCACTGACCCCACATGAACACCTGACCGCTCTGGGTCTTTGCTGCAGAGGTGTGTGTGGAGTGACAGGCGGCGATCTCCACAATCCTGCTGGAGGGAAGAGGCGGAGTCAAAACAGCAGGAAGACATGCAGGAGGCCAAGGTGGAGGAGAGCAGGGACACGAGGCAGGATACACACGAAATGGGAATGGACCGAGACAAGAGGAGGGATACATCAGTCAGTTCCTTATACAAGTATTATTCTCCCTGCATTAGAGATTACTGGGTTGATTTTTTAGTTATTATGCATTTAAACCAATCTAACATTAGCAGAGATAACTGCAGTTATCTACAGAGTTAGTACAAGAAATCTACTCTTTAAACTACACCCGAAACAGGATGACTTACAGGAAGCTCTCGCTAGACCAACAGGAAATCTCCCTGGGTTGCAACAATTCACACTAACAATGACAAACTCACTCTGAAAAAATGCAAACGTCAACATCATGCACTCCACATGACAGCATCATTTTATGCAAGGCTTTTGACACAAAGGCTGTTTTAAGCACTGGGGATTTTGGATATTCTGTGAAGCGTTAGTAAGGCATCAGTGGGGGAAAACAAAATTACAGAATCAGGAAAATTGTTGATTACAAATATATTTCAGACAACATAGTATTTAAGAAAATGACTTTTTTACTCAGTATTTTGAATGGTATGGATTTTTTGTACTTAAAGAGTTTCACATTGTTAGATTGATTTTGAAAGATTCCAAATTTGATTTCAAAATAGTTTGAAGGTTAGGACACTATACTGTATAAAAAGGCTGTATATGGTTTTTGGAACCGTGATCATTTAGTATTATTTATATACTATTGTAGTATGAATTAATATTTTGAATAAGCTTTTATTTTTATATGATCAGTTTTCTTTTTAATTATTATTTAGCTTCAATTTATTTTATTTCAGTTTTAGAAATTTTTATACCTTAAAGTAAAATTACTTTATTTCAGTTATTCTGCCCAGGTAAATGTATATTTTATATCAGCTTTATTTCATTGAATAAAAACTATTTTTAATATTTTTTTTTAGTTAACAATGGCACCTTTTAGAACAGAGTCAGTGAATGAAACCCCTTTACCTTTCTTTCTCAGCCATGACCTGTACAGGGCTGAGCTGGTTGCTTTTGTTGCCAGTGCCCAGTTGGCCGTAAGTGTTGGACCCCCATGCATAAAGTAGGCCCTCATCGGTCAGTGCTAGAGAATGAGCATAACCTGAAGCAATCTGTTAAAGTGACACAGTGACATGTTTTACAATTTTTCCATTCATTTATATAAAAAAAATCAATATGGTCAAATGAGTGGAAAAACAAAATGCTTGTTTCTTTATTGTCAATTCTTGTTGCGTTTATGCGCACTACTGTTCAAAGGTTTGGCCGGTACATTTTTTTGTAAATGTTTCTGAAGTATCTTATGCTCATCAAGCCTTTATTTATTTGATTTTATCATACAGTAAAAAACAGTACCATTAAATCATATTACAAATGAAAATTACTATTCTATTTTAATATTTAAAATAGACGATATTTATTCCTGTCACATGACTATTCAGAAATCATTCCGATATGATGATTTGGTGCTCAAGAAACATTTCTTATATTTTTGTGGAAAAATAATTTTTAGGATTCTTTGATGAACAGTTATTTAGAAGAAAAGCTTTCTTTTGGAATAGAAATCTTTTGTAAAAAATTATAAATGCCTTTACTGACACTCTTGATCAACTGCTTTTGAATTCTTACGAAATAAATGTATTACTTTCTTTCAAACAATAATCTTACTGACCTCAATCATTTGAACGGTAGTATATATTACCATATTATTTCACATACAACTAATAATCTGAGAGCATGGCAGATCTTGTGTTTCGCACCTGCACCACACAGAAGCCTTGTAGCGCAATCAAATGACACGGTGTCAGCTGGTTCCCATTGTTGCCTAACCCTAGCTGGCCGTTGCCATTGTAACCCCAGCCATAAACCTGAAATGCACACACATTTCACCATTAACAAACAAGCAACCCAGCTACAGTGAGATTTACAGCAAGACACCACACAAGCTCTAAATAGTCACTAGTCAACACAATATTTTACATAGCACGCTGCATATTTCCATAAACAAAAAGGGTAATTTCATCTTACCTCGCCATTATCCGACACAGCCATGGATGAAGTCTGTCCACAGGCTATACTGACCATCACTCTGTTCTGCAGACAGTTGGACACCTTGCGGGGTGCTGGCTGGTTGGCGGTGGACCCTGAACCCACCTGACCACAGTTGTTGTAGCCCCACGCAAACACCTAGGATGACATACAATCTATTAGCAGGGACGTTAAGCTAAAAATATTAATTAATAAAAACACCTGTCTAAGAACATGGTGTGTGAGGTACAGCTATAGCTTTTAATGAAGCCAAATATGAATTATTACCACAGACAAACACAGAGTTTTACACCCGAGCTGATCTTAGTAGTCACAGAGAGAACAAAAGCACTCAGAGCTTAGCAAAAAAGTTCACATGCTCCTTATTACAGCGAGCACAACGAGGCTAAGCAGCTAACTATACTTGCTTAACAGATGAGGAAAGAGAGGAGGGTTATGTCAAACCTAAATCCACCTAATACCCTTTAAAATGTAACCTACATATTTAACCTACTAGTGAAGTGTTTCTAAAGAGACTGATAAAAGGCAAATTGTTACATGAAAATAAAAAACAGGAAAGATTTTGCTTGGATTATCAGATTAGCATGTGAAACACAGCAATTTTAACAGAAACTTCTATATTCTGAAACTATTTGATTAGTCCATGCCATCAGATTCACAGTATGTCATGCTGAATTAATGGACATATCTGTGCACCAATAGGTTGATCTGGACATTTTAACCAATAGGCAGCGTTTTAAATCAGCCAAAATGGAAAAAAAAGGTGACTTAAAAATAACTCCATGTGAGAAACACAGCTGAATCAGTCTGTGGTCCACTAAAGCCTATAACTCTCTTGCCCCAAATAAAAGAGTACATCTCAGAGAGATACTTCTTTAAAAGAGACATTCTGGGATAAACACAACGTATGCTGACATTATGCTGTCCTTTTTTGTCTGTCTTATCGTAAAGCAAATTCGCCAACTTTACAACAGGGGTTACAATTGCTAGTCTAGCATATGTTCTGCAGTTTTTAATCAATTTGAAAAGGTTTTTATTTCTTTTTGGGTAAAGGCTGGATTATATCTAAATGTAATAATAAAATGTGACATATTATTACAACTCATCTGTGATTTTTCAATGGCATTGTTGACAGAAAACTAATCAATATTAGGTTAAATGTCCAATCTCTTATGTATGGAAGCCCATTTCCACCAAATATGAAAAATAATGATCATTTACCAAAACATGATTTATTACACACAATGTCATGTTTATAGGGAAGTTGTGGCCTAGTGGTTAGAGAGTTTGACTCCTAACCCTAGGGGTTGTGGGTTCGAATCTCGGGCCGGCAATAACACAACTTAGGTGCCCTTGAGAAAGGCATCAAACCCCCAACTGCTCCCCGGGCACTGCAGCATAAATTGCTGCCCACTGCTCTGGGTGTGTGTGTGTGTGTGTATGTGTGTGTGAGCACTTTAGAGCACAAATTCTGAGTATGGGTCACCATACTTGACTGAATGTCACTTCCACTTTATGATATAAAAGATCAAATTCATGAGAAATGCATACATTTTATGTCAAATGCATAAATGTTAATTATTGCATTCATGGCCTCAAGGTTAGATTATTGTAATGCTTTATTGGGTGGTTGTTCTGTGCTCTTAATAAACAAACTCCAGCTAGTCCAAAACGCAGCAGCTAGAGTTCTTACTAGAACCTGGATGTCCAACCATATTAGCTGGGTTCTGTCAACTCTGCACTGGCTCCCTACTGAACATCGTATACATTTAAAAATCTTGCTAATTAATTATAATTAATAGTCAACACTTGCGCAAGATCACATCGCATTTTAGTCCTTCACATTCACTGCAATCTCAAAACTCTCGCCATTTGATAATACCTAGAATATCAAAATCAACTGCGGTTGGCATATCCTGGTCCTATTTAGCACCCAAAATCTGGAAGTCTGCCTAGCGTTGTTCGGGAAGCAGACACACTCTGTCAGTCTAAATCTAGATTAAAGACCCCTCTTTTTAACCTTGCATACACAATACACTATCACATTTCTATAACTTAAATCCATTAAAGGATTTTTAGGCTGCATTAATTAGGTCAGCCGGAACTGATAATACTTTCCATAACACCAGACATATTCGCTACATCATAGGAAGAATAGCATCTACACTTATATTAGTCTCTTTTATTCCTATTCCGAGGTCACCGTAGCCATACAGATCCAGTCTGTATCCAGATCAGAGCTACAGAGGACCTCTACAGCCCTGAATGTAAGCAGAGACCATGTCAACGAGATGCACCACAGAGACAGATCTCCTGCTAAGACTGCTTCAACTACACGACAATTGGCACAAGACCACGGGAACCAGACAAGTCCTCTGCACAATCTGCCCTGTGTTACAACCTGGAATTAAACCACACCATGCTGGATTCGTCTGGACAGAGGAGAACTGACCACTGACTGAGCCTGGTTTCTCCCAAGGTATTTTCTCCATTTCTATCACTGATGGAGTTGTGGTTCCTTGCCACTGTCGCCTTTGGCTTGCTTAGGGACGCTTGACTGATTGCACAAACACTACTGGAAGAGAGCTGAACTGGATGATGACATCAATGAATCATCAATGAACTGACTTTAACTGGAAAGTGTACTGTTTGTTATTGGACTCTTGCATTACTGACAAACTATTTTCCTGTTTGACACTGTACAGCTGCTTTGACACAATCTGTATTGTATAAATCGCTATGCAAATAAAGGTTTTTTTTTTTTTTTAAATAAGATAAAATTCAAAATTATGACATAATTAGACATAACGAATAAAAAGTCAATCATAAAGTCAATTATGACCAAAAATTTCATAATTATGTATAGTTTGCCATAATTATGCCATAAATCAAAGCATTTACCAAAGTGGTGAAAACAGGCTTCCATACTCAATTAAAATGTGACGAAAAACTGTTCCCAAGCCTCACCTCACCCTCATGGGTTAGAGCCAAAGAGTGGTGAGAACCACAGGCAACTTCAGTCACTCTCTTGTTCTGCAGGTTAGTAGACACCAAAATAGGAGACACACCTTGATTGGTCGTCCCATTGCCCAACTGACTGTATCCATTATGCCCCCATACATACAACTCCCCCTCTGTAAAGAGAAGAAAGCACTTTGAATAAGGCAATAATATAAAATACACACCCATTGCTATGTTTAAACATTTAAATATTTCGCTTTATGCCTCTTACTATAGGCAAAGCCACAAAAAACGTTCGGTTTTATGTAGAATATATGAATTCAAGCTTGTACTTACGTTCTGTAGCCAGCAGAACATGAGGGCCACTGCCATAGCTTAAACTAACCAGCTTCTTCCCTGTCAGACAGTCCAGCTTTTTAGGAACAACTGTGCTCTGACTGTCTCCAGTGCCCAGACAATTACTGCAGTTCAAACCCAACACGTACACCTGTGTCAGGACATCCAGATTAGTTTTCATATGATGGTACAGAAGCCCTTCGCGAACCTTAATTCTTTCAATACAAATGACTAAAACAGGCCATGTAAGCTTACACCACCAAGACTCACACAGATAAAGAAGAGACTATCAGTTTCTTGATCAGCTTACTTCGTCATCGTGGGTGATATAGATGGCCTCATTCGCAGATGCTCCAAAGATGCATGCCTGTCGTATGGAGGCGAGCTCCTGTGCGCTCAAGAGGGTGAAGAGAGGCCACTTACTCACATCCACCATGGCAACACTCCTTCGTAAGAGCAGGGGATGGGGTTTGGACACAAAATACCTGCAGCGTGTGCCTTGTAAACTGGACACATATACTATCACTCAAAAGTTTGGAATAATTAAGATTTTGAAATGTTTTCAAAAGAAGACTCTCACGCTCTCATGTATTCATTTGATCAAAAATACATTAAAAACATTAATATTATATAATAGAACAATTTTAAAAACTATTTTCTGTTTTAATATATTTTACAATATAATGTATTGCTGTGATGACAAAGCTGAATTTTCACCATCATTACTCCAGTCTTCAGTGTCAAATGATTTTTTCTGATTTATTCTGATATTCTGCTCAGCTCAATTATTATTATTTGAAGATCAATCTGAGGTAAACTACCTTAACAAGGATGTTAGATGACCACTGCACTTGGTTTGATATTATATCTCATGAAAACTCAGCTCACAACAATTTACACAGCACACAGAAAGGCTTTTGTGTTTGGAACAGCACTGAACTGATGGGTCATAAAGCCTATTCGTCTGTTGTTTTGTTACTAAACATTTCAGTGTAGTCCTTTATAAAGGACCAACTGCTAAAACTCACTAGTTACAGATTTAATTACCTCTGTGTCACTTTTACAGCTGATCAGGGATCAGTCACGTCCGTGAAGCAAAAGCAAACAGAAGACTGCTCTGTCAGCTATTGTGTAATGTGCACTTGAAAGAAATCGTTAAATCAGCAGGATTGGTTTAAACATATCTTCCTTTCTTTACATGTTAGGTAAAAAATGTTAGCCTGAATGCGCTGTAAGTCGCTTTGGATAAAAGCGTCTGTTAAATGCATACATTTAATTTTTTAATTTAATCTTCCTGCAGGTTCGCGTTACTCTACGTATAAGCAAGCTCAGTTAGCCTGACAGCTACTGCATCGCTCCATCGGGACAGGAGACTACAGAAAAACGGTTTACATCAAGACAACCCCACAAAACCTACCTAGTAACTACAGGAGTTTGGGAGCATGCCATTAGCGAGTTATCCAGCACCTCTAGTAGTCTGTAGCGCCAGCTATGTCAACAGAAAAGCGTTCACATCAGAGAGACAACAAACTCACTTGTTTCCTGATCACGGTTGCTACGGCTTCAAGAACGCCTGCTCAACTGTCCAATCAGAGACTGCTTGTACGTCACTGCTACTTCATGGATTGGTAGAAGCAGAAGCCAGGAGAAAAAAGGGGGCGGGACTTTAAACTGTGGGTTATGGTTAAGGTTAGGGTCAGGATTAGGTGAAAATGCACGAAAATTAATCATGGTTGTAGTAGTAACCGTTTTAGTAAATGGTTAATTTTCATAATGTAGGTCTAGGTTAGGTTTAAAGGGTAGGGTCGACAGTGTAACTAATAATTACATGAAATTAATTACATGAATAACTGGTAACTACACTCCGGATTTGTGAAAAACACTGTATACAATAAATTCATTATATATATTTATTAATTTTAATGTTGGCATAGGTAAAGACACAATATAAAGTGGGTCCATTATTATTGTTGTTATTATTATATTCTTCTTCTATTTTAGTAGTGGCACCCTCAGTCCTCAGCTGTAGTTTCAGCTACGTATATCCGTTAACATACTTTCGCTTCTGCTTAGCATACGCACATAAAACAAAGAGTGCAATCAAAGACTCCACCAAATGCCAGTCTGACCCTGCCAAGATACAAACAAGAGTCCGAATCAGGATGGGCGCCATTACGTCTAAACAGGATAAACGGACTCCACGTGTTCTCCTCATGGGCTTGGATTCGGCTGGAAAATCGACTTTGCTGTACAGGCAGCAGCGTGGTGTGGTGATGGAGACCTCGCCTACTGTGGGCTTCAATGTTGCGACTGTACAGCTGGACAAGAAGACCTCACTGACCGTGTGGGATGTTGGGGGACAAGGAAACATGAGGCCCAATTGGAAATACTACCTAGAGGAGTGTAAGGTTTTGGTCTTCGTGGTGGACAGCAGTGATCATGCCAGGATGGCTGAAGCTCAGAAAGCCCTGAAGAAGATTCTGAGTGATGAACATTTGAAAGGAGTTCCCCTGATGGTGCTAGCAAACAAAAATGATCTGCCAAACTCAATGACTATTAGAGAGGTGTCTACATTGCTGGAGCTGGATAGTTACACAAATCGGGTGTGGGAGATCCAAGCTTGCAGCGCCCTGAAGGGACTGGGTATCCAACAAGCCTTTCTCTCTATAGCTAAGCTAATGCACAAAGGATAAGTAAGATGCTATCTAGCTGACCACGGAATACAAAGAATGCAAACTTGACTTCAGTAGAACCTCAATAACAAGCAAAATTAAGAGGTTTGATCATGGCACTATCACTCTAAAACTAGACCAAGAATGTTGAGAAACTAATTGACTGATTTAACTACTGCACTTGTTCACAGTTGCTGTTATTTGCTGTAAATAGTTTGTTTATCTTTTTGTGCTTGTCTTCATGTTCTGCACTTCAAGCATGTGTACTGGAATCAAACATCTTTTCCTGCGTAATTGCATGCTATGTTGCTGTGTCCAGATTAATTTGGCAACTAAAGTGATTTTGATGAGAGTCCTGTCTTGTGATACATACATTTTGATATTGGAAACTTTTTGAGGAACATTCATAGAAATCAGGTGCTTTTAAATGCATTTTCAGTCTTAGGCAACACTTTACAATAAGGTTCAATTTGTTCAACTTTTAGTTAACTATTTATTTGGAAACTTTAAGTCGAATCGATAAGAAATTAGGTGAATTTATATTCAATTTTTGTTTTATAGGCAACACTTTCCACATGTTCCATTTGTTAACACTAGTTACCATGAACTATCAGTAGAAAATACATCTAAACATTTATCAATCTTAGTTGATGTTCATTTTAAAACATTTACACAAAGTAAAGTTATTTCTGTTAATATTCATGGATTTGAGCTAACAATAAACAGTTATATTTTCACTAACATTAACAAAGATAAAAAACAAAAATATATTGCTCGTTGGTAGTTCATGTTTGTTAATGGATTATCTAAAGTTAAATAATGGGAACTTATTGTAAAGTGTTCCCCTTTTATATTGTTTACACATGAAGCTGTAGTGAAATTACAATGCCTAAATTGTGCAATGAACTAATCTTTGACATTGCAATAATGAAGTAATACCTTAACTCTTACATACCTTGTTCAGGCCTGCATATATAAATGACTGACCAAAATATAGCAGCTAACTTGTTATGCTGTCATAACTTGGCAAGCAAGTAGTCAACTCAGTAGCACAGTCTGTGTAAAAAGAAGAATGTGATGAAACATGAATTTACGTAACTATTTACAATAATCTGGATCCAATTTGTGCTTCCTATCATACTGGATAAAGAAGTTTGGTAAGGGGAATTAATAGGAAATCTGGTCCTAGATCAGTGTAAAAAAAAAAAGTTAACCAAAGGGTTCACTGTTTAGGTGTCATATGGCAGGAAAACAATACAAGTAAACGTCTGTTGCTATGAGTCAGTTTGGAGTGGACTTCCTTTGTGTATTTACCACTGCAGTTATGCAAAGATACGCCTTAACCAATGTTCCTATAATATTCTGTGTACGTAATAAATGTTAATAATACATCCACTGCAGTACATCTTCTCCACATCTTAGTCTGTTGACTTTGAAAGGCTAATTATAACTGTGATAATTATATGCCTGATCACTAATGATATGATTTTATCTGTTCTTCTTTTTTGAATACTGCTGCATTCTTCTCAAATCCCTCCATGACTGCCGGAGGAGGAGTCACCCAGATCCCATTGAAAAACAACAGGTGAAAGTGAAGTGACATTCAGCCAAGTATGGTGACCCATACTCAGAATTTGTGCTCTGCATTTAACCCATCCGAAATGCACACACACAGAGCAGTGAACACACACACACACTGTGAGCACACACCCGGAGCAGTGGGCAGCCATTTATGCTGCGGCGCCCGGGGAGCAGTTGGGGGTTCGATGCCTTGCTCAAGGGCACCTAAGTCGTGGTATTGAAGGTGGAGAGAGAACTGTACATGCACTCCCCCCACACACAATTCCTGCCGGCTCGGGACTCGAACTCACAACCTTTCGATTGGGAGTCCGACTCTCTAACCATTAGGCCACGACTTCCCAAACACACAAGTAAACAGTAAAGGTAAACACACAAGTACAGCTAGTTGCTGGTGTTTAGGGTTGGGCTACCAATTAGCCAGTCTGGACAGAAGGTCATCTAGTGTGATATGAACAAAGTGCCTGGTTCAGAAAGAAATGTGAGACATTTACAAAAAAAGCATAAAACAGTGTTAAATATCAAGAACCCAAACAAATACAATTATTTTATTTTGCAGATTGTGGGATGGAGTTTTGAATTGGAAATCAAAGCTGGATTATTGAGATTGTGGGGCAAAAAAATAGGTTATGAAACATTGCGTTATCACAAATAGATAAAATAATATTTAGACTGAATCTCAAATGGATTGTATTTACATTTACATTTGCAGAATGAATCATTTTGCCTGATTTTCCTGTAGTGTTTGTCTTTGATGGTGGCGTAGACTAGAAGCAGGGCCAAAGTACCATCTAAAACCACTGTCAGAAGCTCCAGAGATACTATTGTCGGGTCTGAGTACAACCAGCGCTCTTCTGCCTTGCCATACTTGCCGGTCTCCTGGTTGAGAACTACTGATTTAAAGGAATAGATCACCCAGAAATTAAAATGTCTGTCAAGAACAGACATAATAATAATCTTGGATTATTTAGCAAACAAGTCGTATAGAATAACTATGGTCACTGTATGTAGTACAGCAACATTTGTGGTCTACAGAAAAAGTAGATATCACACGTGTTGAAAATGATATAAGGGTGAATTTTTGGCTGAACTACTCCTTTATTAATGCTACTGTTTAACACCTAACCCCAAAAACAAACCTGACAGCAAACTGAGCCACGTGAGTACAGAACAAACCGTTACTTTTGTGAAAAGGTTCTTTGCCTTCTGCAATTATATTTGTCTCAGTGGAGTGGCTGAGTGACATATCCAAGCCCCGCCCATGGTTTCAATGCCGTCCACGTCACAGAGAAGAATACGATTTGGCGGCAAATTTTTTTATTCCACCAAGTACTTTTCTGCAATCATGTAATAATCATATCCAATGCCATAATATATGTAGCCATCATAGAATTACCTGTCAAACGTACAAATATCCCATTTAGTAACAGCATGAAAATATATCAACAGTAACATTTGCAATAGAGCTTATCAGTCATGACGGTGAGTTGTAGTCCACTGCTAAATTCTAATTCTAGCCATGGATGCACTTACGAATTTCATATTTGTAAAATGTTCGATTTAAGATTAAAATTACACATTTTGCTCTTCAATCTAAACTGCAAATTTTAAAACCAATGTGTAATAAGTTGATCCCTCATGCACAAACTCCTGTTGTCCCCTTTGGTAGTTGTATTCCTTATGAAGAACATTGCATTTTTATAAGTACATATAATGGTTTTAAATTTCATGTTTGAGGTATGACAGTCTCATTTATGTGTATTTAAGTTTTAAGTAAATAATGTAAAGAAATAGATTTATTTAAAATCATGTCTCAAAAATGCTAATTGTCTGCAGATCTCCCCCAAAATTGGTCACCAACACAAGTGACTGGTGTGGTTCCGATTTATCCAATTTAATCTCTCTGTAATCTCACAAGAAACAACATCGAGCACTGTATTTATAAGAATGAGAGATATAAGGACTTCTGAATAGAAAAAGCCCAATTAAATGCCAGAACAGGGTCAAAAAGGAAAGCAAACGGGTGAAAGAGAAGAGACACCAAAGCATTACAAGGTCAATTATAAAAGAGCAATAAAAAGGATGGCTAACAGCAAGTTTATTTTGGTTAGGTTCATTGATACATTAAGCACGTCCTGAGGGAGTGATGAGTGAAAGATGTGTTGCCATAGAAAGGTGGCGGTGGGGAGGGGAGATGGATTGGTGGAGAATTGTGGGTAATTGTAATCCATATGAAAAGAATGACAAGGGAGCAAAATGGAAGTTAAGGGGACCAATTACAAGTCAGCCAGCAGACTAGAGGAGAATTAAATAAGAATTATAATTTAATAAGAATTATACTCCAGAGAACGTCTTATCGTAAAGTCCAGAGATAAGCAGACATAACACCCAAAAGACCCCATATTAGAAGCAGCTCCAATGCAACGTGGTAGGCATTATGAACCTTTTTTAGTTACTTTGAAATGAAAAACAAAAGGCACAATGAATTTCAACTCATTTTTTTATCTTTAATATGCACAAGAGTTGAAAAAAAAAATACTGATGAGCCACCTTAAAGAGAAATTCAGTTCTAAAATTTATAAAAACATACAAACAATCAGGCCAAAATGCGATCTGTCGCTTTTTTAGATTCTTTTTTTTCTTTAGCAAGTAAAAATCTTGCAAAAAGCAATAAGCTTGTATCCATTTCTGATACAAGACAAAACTTCTTTAAAGTGGCTCGTTTTCTAGTTGCCTAGATAAGTTCATGAATTTCAAACCAGTTTTTTTCTTTTCGTTCAACAATAATGGCTAATTCAAAAATCATCAGGGCTGCCTTCAGCTTCCTTACTGTCTTTTTCAGCAGTTTGTGGCCCAAACATAACTACTTTAGTTCAAATGCATTTTCCCCATACATCCCTTTACAAGTTAATGCACAGGGAAAAAAAGGAAAAAAAAAAACATCCAGTCACAACAGTAAGAAAGCCCAATTTCCAAATATTGGCAATCATTTGCCATTACAAACAAAAGTTAAATCAAAAGACAACAAAAACAAAAATGACCCCTATTGGCTGTAAATCAATAATCACAATGTTAATATTGTTCTGTAGCATCCCAACAATGTCTAAGTGTGGTAGCTTCGCATTATATACCTAAACAAGAACTATACTTTTATTTTAGTTGGTACAATTAGGTTTTGTAATAAGTGAAATAAGATTAAAAACCAACTAAACAAAAAAAGTAACCACTATGTCATGGATCTCCTTTCCCATTGCTTGTATAGTCAAAATTAAGCGAACATCGCTCTTCACTTACATTAAGCAATAAAATGGGAAAACCAAAAGTGTGCACGTAAGACTGGAAAAACTCCAAAAAGAGGAAGCTCCACCGATCAAAAAAAAAAAAAGATTTCACAATCCAATCACTGTTGCAAAGTTTCTTGTGGTTTTGACTACCGAGTGACGAAATGAACTGATTCAGTGAAAATATTCTCCAACCGGTTACAACTGGGGTTATCCCCAATGAACTTATTACTATGGTTAGACAGGAAGCAGAGAAGATGAATCCAGAAAATAAAGCGCTGCCAGAGCACCCTTGTTAAGCAGAAAGACCAGTTAATGTTATCTCAAAGAACTTCCAAAGGTTGTGGCGGCCCTTTAAAAGTCCTGACCAAATCGCATAGGATCCTCCTTTGACATGTCCCGACAGTCCCACTGCAAACCAAAAAAGATCAGCACAATGAATGTCCACTACACTATCACTGCAGAAGTTCGAAAATGAGGGTGCTTGTCTGGCTTAAATGAGATTTTCTCCATTTAAGTTTGTGTGATCTTCTGATGTAATTTTTTCTTCATTATCTTCAGTGTTTTGTAAATATCCATAATTTCAGGATGAAGAAAAAGCAAGAGTTGGTGGCGATAATTTAAGTTCTGTTTACACACCACATATTTATAGACACTCCCTTCCCACATTTGAGATATATTCCAGGGATGACCCATTATAGGCTAGTTCACAGATTTCGGATGAATGAGAGAGGGGGGTCCAAATGGCTTAACACAGTCAAGGCTGGACGTATAGAGTTGGGTGTCTTGGCTGAGACTTTAAGATCATGACCCGAAATGCAACATTTTGAGGGAAGGACTTTCCTGGAAACAGAAGAAAATCCCTGCCTTTATATTTTAGGAATATCTCTTTCTTTCATCTTCCTTGGCTGATATGATGGCTGGTACAACAACAGAAGTTCCTATTATTGTTCATGCTCACCTACGAGTGTGAGTGAGTGAGGGAGTGAGTGAAAGAGCAAAATCTATATACTTTTTTATTTTGGCAACTGCAGTATAATGACTCTTTTTTTCTTCCACGTCTTGAAGTTGCTGAGATCCATCCATGTTTTGAGTGGCATTGAGACTTCAGTGCTAGTTTCTTCTGTGTGAGTGAGTGTCGTTTCTGAGCATGGTGACTGGTTGGTTTTTCTGGTTAGTGAGTGGTTGGTAGGTGATGGGTCAGTAGGTGGCAGGGGCTGAGGAGCAGCTGGGAAACCCACCATTCCTAAGTTTGAAGCTCTGGATGTCTAGAACTTGAACTCCTTTGTTTGTAGGTTGGAGGATGGATCAAAGTTAAATGTGCCTCCCTGGGTGGCCTCAGGAATCAGGCTGGGGTCCTCATCAATCTACAAGCCGAACCAGACATTATTAACCAGATATCAACTGATAATTCAAATCTAGAACAGAACCCCCAACAAATAAAGCCCACAAGCAACAACACATCCATGCGTCAAGCACTGTACAGAGAAACATGCCAAGAACTGAGAGATTGAGACTCACATCGTCTCCTGAAAAGTACTGATCTATGATTTCAAAAGCAAGTTTATAGATGTCCTCATTTTCATGCTGCTGTAGGTTCTCAATTTTTTCCAATCCTGAAACACAGAAGCAAGATTACTGCTGATCTTTTTCTACAAAATAAGTAAAAACTTCAGTGAACGTGCATGTGAGATCATTTTGGACTAATCTGCTGGTCATTTATCACAATACAACCAAAAGCAATGTACTAAATTTAAAGACTACCAATTTCTGTACTTGTATGCATTACCTCCACACTCTTCGATGATCTCAGCAATTGTGCTGGCTTCCTCCCCAGCCATGATGAGGATGTTTTTCAGTCCATCGAGAACCACCTGGACCACCTGAGAGTCTTTCACTGACAGTAGGTTGCAGAAGGGCGGGATCACGTTTTGCTGGACCAAGTACTCCACCTGCCAATTACATCAAGGTAACCAATGAACAAGCATGAAAAGAAAAGTAGCTCAAAATAAGAGCTTCATCTGGAATGCTTCATACCTGATCCTTTCTTCCACTTATTGTCAAGTTGCTAATGGCCCATGCAGCCTCCTTCTGTGTTCCAAAATCACCCTGTTTGGAAAGGCCAAGACATATCAGACATCAAATTGAAGATCAAGCACTGTTTATTTATAGAGTGTCTGAACTGGACTCTTCAAAGAGACTAGATTTGAGCCCTAGAATTTATTTCTGATGCCATACAACAGATTATTAATAGTGAAAGAACATTATTAATACAAAAAAAATTACTATTACTAAATTACTTAATTACTTTTTTTTTTTTTACATTTTCTCAAGAAAATATGAGTTGGTCAATCTGATTCTAGGATGTTTTAAGTGGTTACTTATTGGCCCCTTATTGCTTATTGTTCTATTTGTATATATAAAAAAAGGAAAAACGCAATGTAGAAACCTTTTCACAACTTGTCTCGAGATTTTTGGACCCACAGTATATATACTGTGGCAGTGCTGAAATTAGGAGCTTTAATGAACGCTAAAATGAAAAGTGGGCATAGAGCAGACTATGCAGATGAAGTCTTACCTTGGCAAGCTGGTGAATGATCATGGGTATGAGACCAGCATCTATTACAGCCTGCACCTGCTGCTGGTTACCTGCTGTTATATTGGACAGGAACCACACTGCCTCCTGCAGGGAAGAACAGACGCATCTCAGATGCATTCTAAACATGAGGCACAGAGCTTATACTGGGACTGGGGAGATTTCGGTAGACACTTATGAAATTATGCAAGTAAATGTTTGGGTTTCATCATCGATTACATTCCACACAGGGGGTGTCGTCTGTCTCACCTTATTGATCTTCTCTTTGGGGTGTGTGAGCAGGTTGGAAAAGTGAGAGAGGACATCACAGTTGAGCACCACCTGAGTCTGCTCATCCGTCCCTGTTACAATGTTCCCCACTGCTCTCAGCGCTGCGGTCTGAGCAGAGGATACACAAACACTTAGAGTATGCCTTTGTGTGTGTTTTTTATGTATATAAATGGTCTTTAACATAAATGGTTGTATTTTTACCTGAACTTTGACCTCTTGGTGGCTGAGCAGTGGAACAAGGAAGGGGACGACACCGGAGTCTATTACCATCTGAATCTGCTCATTACCTCCATCTGTCAGATACGACAGAGCCCACACTGTGTCTACCAGGATCTAGAGGAAAGAGGAGATTTTAGTGTTCTAAACTCAGGCCGGTGACACACTGGCTGCGTGGCGTGTCTGCTGCGTATCAGTAACGTGGCGGCTGCCTCGCGTTTTCTGTGTCTTTACACACCAGAACCGTGCCTGACGAGGCGCTGCTGCTGCTGTAGGTGACATGGAGAGAGGCCGCCGACAGACCAGGATCTTGTCTTCACGACAACAATATCTATACTTCATGTTGAGTATAAATATAAAGCCTACTGATAAAGGACACTGTCAACAGTATTGACGGCAAAATAGATGTTTGACAGGTGCAATATTTGAAAATCGATAATTATTATTATTTTTTTTTTTTATTACATTTATATCTGAATTTATGTCAACCAATAGACTTTCAAACATCAAAATGTCATGAATTAATATGTATTTGTGTACAAAGTTACATATAAACATTTTCCTATTCTATTTTGCCTGGAAACGCTTCCAACACGCTTGCGTGTCGCGTGAAAAATAGGCGTCGGTTCTATTTCTAGCATGCACGCGTGAGCCGCGCGTCTCACACAGGCAGTCTGCAAGCTCTAACTCTTTTAAAATGGGATCCGAATTAAAAACGGACACGCCACGCGGCTGAGATGGTTGTGCCGCCGGCCTCAGACTCAGTTTCTACCATTTATTACACAGCTCTCTGCTTGGTTTATCGTAACACAGAGATAAATTGACCATTTTTCTTTTTTATTAGAGGATTTGTTAAAATAATGCAATAGAAACAAAATTCATATTTTATGTTTAAGTACTTATTTGACAAGAAGCCGTATAACAGTTTTTGCAAAATAAATCCCCTCAAGGCAATAGAACACCCTTTTATTGTGTAATAATAACTAAAGAATAATGTAATTCTCTTGTACTTACATTTATATCTGTATGATATATGAGTACACAAAGGGCAGGAAGAATCTGTGAGTGAAAAACGGAATTTGTTTAGAAATTAGAAATTTTATTTTAAACCACCAGACTGAAAGAATAAGCAAACAGCATGTAAACATGAAATTAGCTGCAGGACAACAAGAATATTCATTAGGCCTGCCATCTACGAAACAGTTGTTATATCACACACACACAAAATAACAAAGAGTGAAAACACAATCTAATGATTTCCTAGCAGCAGGAGGTACAATATGTTCCTTTCAGCTCAAAGCTACACCTCCACATTACAGACAAGAGGAGAAAATAAAAATGATAAAATACTGGCATGTCGTTTACACAGCATAATATCTGCACAGACTGAATAGATACTTAAATGAAAGGAAACACATTTCATATTATTGAGAGAGGCCGAGTCTAAAGAAGAATACAATTTTGACATAATATCGTACAAAATCTTTAAGATATTGTGGCAGTGATGCTTTACTGGATAGAATGCCAGTTTATAAAGTCCTTCATACATACAAATAAGTCAAACAGCCATAGACCAAGCATTATTTTTACCAATGCAAAGAAATAGTGTATGAAGGGCACATACAAACACTCACACTCCTCACCTCTTGTACTGTTTCCATAGGTGGTGGTGGGTCTTTGTTTCGGCACAGGTTGACAATGACCCAGGTAACGTTTCTCAAGAAGGTTATGGGGATGGATGGATTAATAAACGACAACAGAGGTTTGACCACACCGAGCGAGATGACGTAATCTCGACACTGAGGTCCATCACCTGCACAGGGCCCATGAAACAAGCACGTGTGTTGAATTCTGATGAGCATCTCAGCTGTTACAACTCTCAAATTATGGACCAGCATTTTTGGGATACATTTAAAGACAATTTCTTACTAAAGAAATTCAAATGTGGCAATAATGAAAGAAAAAAGAAGAAACCTATTTGCAACGAGAGCAAAACAAATTCGTTGAACAAAAAGCGAATAAACTCCAGTACTATAGGTGGCACAATGCAAGTACAGCTATGATGGGTCGTGAACCATCAAAATTTGTAAAGAAATAAATACAAAAGGTAAAATTACAGATTCTTCCTTTGGTGTTTTAATGTTGGTTGAACCAACAGCTTTCAGTGTGTTAATGCCTCCAATATGCATGAAGCAGCTGCTTTTGGCACGACATCCAAAAGTACACGTATTACACATATTACTCTCATTGGTTTCAATTTAATTTCTTGTTCTCATTTTGAGTTACAAAATTCAGAGGCAGTAACAGTATGAGGACCTTTCTCAGTTACTAACCAATGATGTTTCCCAGCGCCCACACGGCCTGCTCACACACGTTCTGATGAGGAGAGTGGAGCAGTCTCAAAAACAATGGGACAGCATCTACACAGGCAGAGAGAGAGAATGAGAGAACATACACACCGATCAGCTACACGCTTAACGGATGAAGTCAAAACAGACTGATCAAGTAGACAAAAGCCTGTCCAAACAACTTACTGGATTTGACCACTGCCTGTGTCTGCGAAGACGTCCCTGATGCAATGTTGGTCAAAGCCCAGGCAGCTTCGAACTGCAATGAAGGACTGATGAAGAAAGAAGACAAGTAAGTTCATTCATTGTCCTGTATTTATTTAAAATGTATTATTTATTTTTTTATATTTTTTTTTCTGATTTCATTTTCATTACTTTTCCAGTAATTTGTGAACAAAATGATTAAGGTTTTAATATTTATTGTACAGATGTTGAAAAGGTGGATTTCCATTTCTGTATCATATACCAATCCTTATTTATCCTCATAGATATGCATTTAAAAGTTGCTGCTTGTGTATAATATACACACACAACCCCTCAAAAGTTTGTAAAAAATTTGGTAAGATGTTTTTGAAAGAAAACTCTTATACTCTTCAAGGCTGCTTTAATTTGATACTGCAAAATACTGCAAAAGAATTCTGAAACATTATCACAATTTAAAATGCATGCTTTTTTCCCATACTTAAAAAAGTAATTTTCCTTTGATGGTAAAGCTGAACTTTCAGCATCATTACTCCAGTCTTCAAGATCCTTCAGAAATCATTCTAATTCTGCCTGATTTGGAAACATTTCCTATTTTGAACAGTTAATATTATAATGCTTAATATTTTTGTAACATACATTTTGATCAATTTAATTCCATATGTGCTGAATTAATAATAATAAATAATTCTCTCTCTCAAACACATTTTCTCAACTATTATTCAAGATGACATTCAGAACTTCACTGACTCTGATGCACGTTTGTACACAGACAGCACAATAAAAAAAGATACCATTAATTAGGAATACTTTCACTCAGTGGCATGTAGTCACTCACTTGTCATCCCTCTCCAGGCATTTGACTAAGATTGGAAGGATTCCACATTTTATCAAGTCGTCTATGGGGGGATTTCTGTCACTTGAGAGCAATTTTCTGTAAGGATGGAAAAGAGAAAAACAGTCATCTTTCAGCACTCCAAACACATGCCAGCAGTGTCAACACAATTTATTTCTAAGAGACCACTGCAGCCGAATATATTTAATCATATTTAATTGCAAGCATAATTAACAAAGTATGCAATTTTTCTGTTTTGAGTTAGGCTGTTCACTTTCAGCTGATCAACAATGTGAATTAAAACAGCAAAAAGTGTCCATTCAGATATGTTGACTTGAGGCTATGAGAGATGTTTTTAGAAGGCATTGTGTAACAAATGCAAATCTTTTCATATACGTTTTACAACACTTTACCTGGCTGCCTGCACTGCACTGAGCTGCACCACAGCATTGTCACTGGTGGCGTTCTGTAGTGAAAAAGATGAGAAATGGAGAATGAGTCAATGCCTCTCTTACCACCACCATTTAATAACACCACACTCCAGAATCTTACCTGTAAGATGGCATCTAGCGTTACATTTTGCTGAGGAGAAAATAGAGAGAGAAAAAGATAAGACAAACTATATAAACTATATTCTTGTTCATATTTTTGTGACCTCTGAGCAATACATGTAAAAAGCCTTTTTGGCTGAATTTGGAAGAGTATCTTAATAAACTATATAAAGGAAAATGGAAGATGTGGAGTAAGATGAAATAAGAAGAAAGCCTCTTACTCCTTTGAAATCAGAGTCCGCATCGGAATCTTCCAGACTCTCTTCCTGTGGAACATTTCGTTTCTTCAGGAGATGCTCGTCTCTTTTGTTCTGTACGGATCGAGACATCAGATAAATAGCAGGTCCTTGGTGATACTTTGCACTTAATAAATGCATCATGAGATCATAAAGACCTAAACAAATGCAAACTCTGACTTTAGACTCAATGCATTTGAGGAAGTAAGAAAACGCATCATCTTATTAATGTCATGTATATTTAACAAAGCTATATTTATTTTTAATGGACAATTATTTTAAAGACGTTATATCACACGCATTTCCTCTAAGGAGGTTTTTTGTTAAGCTGTGCCTTTAAGATATCAAACTTCTTCAGTACAGTGGTTCAATGTGGATCACACGGAAAAACCTTGTTAAATATAACATAAGTTGCTTGTTTTTAACACTGGGATCCTTTAGAAGGATCTGCAGAGTGGAAGGTGCTACACAAAGACAAACACCATATTTTATGGACTTCGCCATATTGTGATAGTTAGTTGTTCTAGTGTTTAGCAATTTTAGAGCACCAAATAAATTGACAAATTAATGTGTACAGTTGTGCGCTAATATTTCACTTTTGCAGCTTTATCCGAAAAAAAAAATAGTCTTTTTTTTCACTAAAGATTAAATATTTCAATCTTCTTTCTCATGATACAGCCCCTAAATGAATATTTGACTACTAATGTCAATTAAATAGAATTAAAAAGCACTATAACTGAACCCTTGAAAATGGCAACCAACGAAAGGAACACAAAATAACTAGTGGTTCTATACACAGTGTGAGAAAATAATGTGAGCGTGAGCCGTCTGTGACTCTAATGTTGGAGCAAATAGGAATGCAAGAGGAATGTCTCACACACAAACACACACACAGAGCAGGACAGCCGCATTCTGTCCCATTCCTCTGGGCTGAGAGTCTAACAGCCTAATATGGACAGGACTTGCTGTGTCACCCAATCCAGCCCAAATTATTCAACAACATCGAGGCTGTACGACTACACTTCAGATTCTACAGCTGTGTAGAAACCCATAAAAACGCAGGTAGTTCTAGCAAGGTCCTGAGTTCCTTGCCAAAAGATATGTGGGACGAGGGAAGCCCCTCATGACAAACCTTCTTCTTGGGGTGCAGCCAGCCAGGGGCCCTGTGACCACGGATGGCGTGACCCAAATACAGCAAGCGCAAACAGATCTCCAACAGAAACGGATCACCAGATGATAGAACAAAGCCACGAGAAGGCCTCGACAGCAAGACATTCTGATGTTTTATAACCCATTTGAATCAATTATATTTATATTACTATTGTATAGTCAACTAGACAATCTATTTCTGCCAAATTAGCAGGAAAGAAAACTTCATGGCATACATAGTAATAAACACATTGCAAATACCAAATACATTTAAATATTAGTTTTCATGAGCTATTCCAAAATTACACCAGAATGACAATACTACACTCGACACTCAGTGTTTGGTCAAAATTACACTAAACATACGGAGATGGCTTGCTTCCAATGTTCAAGTCTGACAGAAAATCCTAAATGCAGTGTCCTGAGGCAAGAACGAAGCATCCATGCACACTTACATGCATCACCACCTGCTTAATTCTACTATTATGCATGAAGAGACTCTAGAGAGCTCCATGCTCAGGCCAGATTTAAACTACTTCTGTTTCCTCAATCGCATCACCTCACACACAGCACTGCAACTGCACATAAATTCTCAAAGTGATGCCAAGAAGTTATCACAAGGTGGGATAGTTAGCAGGAAACACATGTGACATCTCACTAGCAATATCTGATGAATGATATTGCGATATATACAATGAATATGTACTGCATATTTATGGTAATTTCACTGGCAAGCTACATTTAAGCATTATTAGGTTAGTTTGATAGAACTGAAACGGTAATATATAGTAGTTTTGTCACTGATAAACGAGAGATATCATTAGAACACCTGTGAATCATTTTGATAAATTTTAAATGAGTCAGCGACTACAAGTTCACAAATCATTTTATACCATTTCAGAGCAAAAGCAAAAAAATTCCTAGCAAATACTGGCAAAAAATATATATATAAATATCAGGTGCGACTATAAGTCGCAGGACCAGCTAAACTATGAACAAAAGTGTGACTTAGAGTACGGAAAATATGGTAATTGTTTTAGCTCTACAGCCCGGCCCTAAATGAGACGGAGAAACTATTCAGTGAATACAAATCTCAAGTGTGCACTGAATCACTACAATAAACGGAGCTTAACGTTGTCACTGAGAGTGCACATAGTTATTTAAGAATGGGGAGCTAAAGCTGATGAGAATCCAGATTGTAAGGCTGGTTTATTTCAACTAACATTCTCTGATGAATCACATGTAATGCATCAGAATGAACTGTTAAGCTGCATACTGTAGCTTTAAAACATCCATCCTGAGAAAGCCTGTAAATGAACAGTGAATATGGAAATACACCTGTAACTATGATAGGGCCTAAAAAAAAAAAAGTTTGGTTCCGGTTGGTTGTCAGTTGAGGTCATTGGTCGGTAGGGATTTATTATTTTTATTTATTTATTTTTTTTTTCTCCAGTGGCAGTTTTACACACACGCGCTGATTTTAAATGTGTGTACCGGTACTTTTACGACAGTGATTCTGTATTCCCGTTTAAAGTCTGTTGTTGCCATAGACACGCAAAACACACACACACAAAAAGCCTTCGCGGGAGTTTGACAGGCGATCTCATAGTAGATTAACATGGAGAATTTGAACTTGAAAAACGGAGTGTACAGACATCTTTTTGTAGTCAAACAACATTCTTTATGATGTTCATTTATGTGGTTTATTTGATTTTGATGCTATAAATTAACTAGAAGCAAGAGACGATCAGTTAGTTTTAACTGATGATCTAACTTACAGCGATCTGTTCGACACATTCAAGAGCCACAAAACGGTATTTATTGTTTACATTTCTTAAAAAAATGACCACATTTGAAAGGTGAAATACCCAAATGAGACTTTGTTTCATATTAAAAGTAAGCTGGTAATGTTAATGTCCTGTCTGTCAGCATGTTGTCAGTGCCCTCTCTGTTCCGCGATATATTGTATATTGTTAATTTTTTTTTTAGGCCTAGACCTCACATTTATCGTGAACTTACCTTTCTCAGTTCTACCGTCACTTCATTACGATGTCTTCGCATCGTCTGAAAAAGAATGAAAGAAATAGATTAACGTTGTACAGTACAACATATCTAAGACAAACAGTGACCGAAAAGGAAGAACAATTCTAAGAAAACTCCTTAAATATAAAGTCGTATGAGGAAAAGGCTCCCATGCATTGGCAGAGTATGGCTTTATTACTGCTTGAAGTTTAATACTTTGGTTTAGCTGTTTGTTCAAAGCCACAAGTGATTCATTCACTCACAGCGAAGGTGACACCCTATAATATTGAATGAGCTGAAAAAAATGGAAACAAAATGCAACATTAATGGCAACTAAAGTCTGGCCACTCCAGCAGAACAAAGAGGCAGTCACCCGTGGTAACCATGGTGATGGCAGAACCCAGCTGTCACTCACTCCTCACATTTTGTGGACATTCTATTAGAACTGTTAGAACACACATCTGCATTCACACATGTACTTATCACAGTACCTTTAAACATTACGAAGTCAAATAAATACAAAAATACACAGGGTGTTTTGATTTTGTCAACTCTACACTATGGCAAAAATAGACAGACCACCCATCACAAGTGATTTTGTACCTTAACTTAATAATAATAATAAAATAAAAAAATATATATATTTATACAGTTCCAATGGGACACAGAAGGAGAATCAGCAGCCAATGATGTAAAGAATGCACTTGCTGTGTGGTGGGGACGGTGGGACGGATCAGATTTGATCTTGTGACTAGGCATCCTAGTTCATGTTACAGCAAATCCTCACTGTGCCTTATGCAATCCAAAACCAAAGGAGAAAGCAAGAGGATCTACGGAAGCTGTTTCTGCCACTGAATAAAAAATAAAAAAAGGTTATTGCAACTTTTTATCTCACAATTCAGTTTTTTTCACAGAATTGTAAGATATAAAAAATTTTTAAATTGCACTATGAAATCAGAAGTTTCTCTTGCAATTACAAGTTTATCTCTCGCAATTCTGACTTTCTTTCCTCACAATTCTGACTTTTTATCTCAGAATTGTGAGATATAAACTCGCAAATGAGAGTTAAAGGGCGGGGGGGGTGCTGATGTGTTCTCAGAATTGCTATTTATATCTCACAAAAGTCAGAATTGCGATTCAGAGAAAAAGTCAGAATTTTGAGATTATATATCCAAGCTATGACTTTATTTCTCAGAATTGCGAGTTTATGTTTGCGATATATGTAAGGAGGTTCAAGCACTATTTGACACTCAAATCAAGAGTTCAATTTAAGCATTTGGCACATTCTTTTATTCAAAGTGACAAAGAGTGCATTGCACTTATAACTGCATTTCAATTAATTTCAAATTCAAATTTGTTTCTCCTGCACAAGCACCATGGCTCAATGTTAAACTAACACTAGGTCACAACTTGGCCCATTTCAGGAAACCAAATAAAAGCAAAAAAATCTCACCACAAAGCAGATTCCTGGAGCCTCAACATGTACGGTATTTTAGCAGTGCATATGAATCAAAACAGAATGACACGAGGGCAGAACCGAGAGGTAGCACTCTAGTAGTCAGCGGACCCTTGCTTCGCCAGTGCCATGACAGCTTGCTACTCTAGAAACCATAATGACACCGTATGTGTGCATGTGCTTGACAGGTTGCCAGCATGGTCTGAGGACATGCGGTCTCGCTGCTGTAAGGTCCACGACATACTAATAGACAGGCTAACCGCATAGTAGCCACAAACATCAGGCTTGACTATCTTTTTAGACCATGCAGCTTGCAACACCAAGGTTATGTGTTCCAAAGTGTAAATAATACACAAATTACCCAAACGATTTCACTAAAGCATCTGGAAAATGCAAAACCGCAGGATGTAAGCTTACTGAGGGAAGGACTTCAAGTAATTCAATTTAGCTGGGTTGACAATGACAATATCAATTTTAATTGATCTTCATTATAATAATCTCGAAATGGAGTCTTAAGACTATGCTGTTTAACGTTAATGCATAAACAAATCTTCACTCAACATTATATTTAGCAAACCTGTAATTCAATAATCCAAATAAGCATAGTATTTTCTCTTTTTTGATAAGAAACAGTCTCAGCTTTCAAATTTTGTTCCTTTTATTCGTTTTATAACGTCAATGGTCATCTCTTCTTCGTTAATATTATTAGCTATAGCACTAAATAAATATGCAAAGAAACTTACTGAAATATTTTGTCTCTTCAGTGTTTCAACCACATAAAAACATCAATATAAGCTTGTAAACAAGGTCAAAAACACTATTTCAATAAATATATGCGCTGAATTGCAAATCAATCAAAAAAAAAAAAGAGCTCATGACTGCGAATCAAATAGTGAAATGTCAACTCTCAGCCCTATAATCCTAAATATTTTTTTATATTGTGCAAATGTAAACAAACTCTTTGATCTTTGTATATAAAGTATGACACGGCAGATTAATCAAAGCCTGTGTGTCTTTTTCCACAGCTATTTAGCAAATGCAAGACACAGACAGAAGCACTTGTTACTCTCTCAGGGTGCTTTCACACCTGCCTCATTTAGTTCTGTTGAATCGTACCAGAGTTTGTTTCATTATGTGCATTATGGGATGAGGAAGTGTTTGTTGACAGTTTGCACTTTAGCATGGCAGCTCGTGGACAAACTTGGAGTAGTGAGGAGGCTCATAGAAATTTGGTCAGATGACCATGAGCACGTCAGAGTTAAGAATTAATGCACGCCTCTGCTTGAAGTTACAAGCGATGCCCGCTCGCCATTTGCAGTGCATTAGAACGTTGTTTTCAAGCCGCATCCGCGCTTCGACGTGACGTGACGTTTGATGAGATAGCTGCTATGTTTCAACTTAACTGCCTGTGTTTGGTTATAGATATCAATTTTATTTGTATAGTGCTTTTTACAATACTCATTTTTTCAAAAATGCAAAAGAATATAATGACGTTTTTAATATTTTAATGCTTATAATATTTTAATGCTTATAGAGATGTATTGTTTGCATATTGTGGTGTATACAAACAATGTACTAGATAATGATTAAATCTAGCAGCTAATAAGTCAAAGTATCCCACAGTTCGTTGCTGACCACATCAAATAAATCACCCTAGGAGCACAAGACGAGAAATCTGAATCTGGTTTGCCAATTTTGTGAGTAGCTGCATAAGGGCAGCAGCTTTGCCGGTTGATCCAGAGCCATGTGTGTCTGACGGCTGAGTCACACCAGCACCCCACAGTCGCATTCAATTCACACCATTAATCTTAAAGGAGGCTTCTGGGGTTACCCGCACAAGCCCATGACAGAAGATGATAATGATTTCTAGTATTAACAGGGTCTGAGAGTAAATGAGTTCATTATAAATGTGATCGCAGCACCTTAACTTTTATACTACTCATCTGAAAGTGACTTTGAACACTCATTATGGTGGTCCTCTGGGTAAGACGTGACGTTTGATGAGATAGCTGCTATGTTTCAACTTAACTGCCTGTGTTTGGTTATAGATATCAATTTTATTTGTATAGTGCTTTTTACAATACTCATTTTTTCAAAAATGCAAAAGAATATCATGACGTTTTTAATATTTTAATGCTTTATAGTCATACTTAGCAGATTATAAAAGGGCAATAATACATGATTTGTCTGATATAAACAATCAAGCAGTTGAGATTCACAAAACCAGTCTTAAGTCGCTGGGGTATATTTGTAGCAATAGCCAAAAATACATTGTTTGGGTCAAAATGATTGATTTTTCTTTTATGCCAAAAATCATTAGGCCATTAAGTAAAGATCATTTTCCATGAAGATATTTTGTAAATTTCCTACTGTAAATATATAAAAACTAATTTTTTTATTAGTAAAATGCATTGCTAAGAACATTTGGACAACTTTAAAGGCGATTTTCTCAATATTTCGATTTTTTTTGCACCCCTAGATTCCAGATTTTTAAACAGTTGTATCTCAGCCAAATATTGTCCTAACCACAAACCATATTTATTCTGCTTTCAGATTATGTATAATGTATATCTTAATTTCAGATATGTATATCTTAATTTCAGTGTGAAGGCAATAAAATCAGGTTAATTTAACTCTGGTGATCCTTACATGCTAACTGCCCCACCAAAGGACAATCTGATTGAAGAGAAAAAGATGTGAAGCCGTAGTCTTTTCACATTTACGTCTTTATTAAAACACCACAATCAGCTCTAATCATTGAATACGTCGATTAAAACCTACTACAGCAGGCTTGCTGACCTGGTGCCACTAAACGAGCAATAAAGAGGTCAGTTGTTGAGCTATGACCGGTCATGATCAGTTCTAGAGAGATTGCTAAAGCCGGTTTAAAACACCTGTCTCTGTCGCATATACCTGGTTCGCAAGTTATATTCCCTATTATGAGACCATGTTTAGGGTGTTTATCTTCTATACATCAATGTTAAAAGTAGGACTAAGAAAAAACACGAATAAACGGGCTGCTGGGCGATTAAACTGCCGCCTGCTAACAAGTTAGCCGTTAGCATACGTGCTAACACGATAAATCTGCATGTTTTCGGCCCAGCGTACTTTAAAATGTAAAAATAACAGCCAAGCCACCAAACCAACCTTATAGACAAACCAGTCTTAATATTACACGACTATAACAACTCAAGTCCGTGTATAAGCCGCGATGAGCTGGTGAATACTGAAGTGTGTTTAAAGAGGCCTCTGTGTAGGCCGCGCCCGCTCCGCTCGATCCACAAACACTCGCTCCGATCCGACACCGTGAAGCAGAACCACCGAGACTCGGAGTGGGGAAACCGACGTGTCAAACAGCACAGAGTCCAAAGTCTCTGGCGGGCTTACCTCCACATCTCGCCCCTTGTTTTTGAAGCTCTTGATGCGATGGTTTTCCAAGCCGGCGTTTTCGGCCATGGCTCTGTGTGTGTGTGTTTGCAGTCCCGACCGACGCGCGGAGCTCCGCTCAGGGAGGAGGCAGAGGGAGGGAGGGAGGGAGGGAGGGAGGGAGGGGAGCGGAGGGGGGTGGAGGGGAGTCGCGTTGTCCGATTCGTGATTGAATCGTCCATTTGAGTCGGATCTTTTTTTAACGAGTCAATAACTCTCCGAGTCATTAAACAGTAATCTTCGTAAATATATTGTACTGGAAGAGGAAAGGTTTATGACCTGACTGTTTGGCAGTTTTATAAACACGCATACGAGCGTTTTCTTTTATTTGTTTATAGTTATTGTATATAGTTATTTTATTATTATTTCTATTCAAACGCAAAAATCAGCCGAATTTTAGTTTTGATTATTGTATATGCAAATCATACTTCTTCATCACTTTATGCACATTTTGACCTGAATCATACATGCAACACACGAGAACGAGATATATTAAATTGCTTATTAATACTTCTGAACAGTCAACTGTGATGAAATATACATTTACGTATTTATTTATTTTAACTTTTTTAGACAAGTAATATGCCACTGATAAATGTTAGTGACCGTGATTAGTTAAATAATTGCTGGATCGTTATTTATTTATTTTATTATTTTTTGGACTGGTTCATTTTGGTAAAGAGCCGAATCCCAGAAATGAGTCGGATCCTCATCACTATGGGGGGACTCGATTTATGTACGTAGAGCAGGTGCAGAGCAGACGGGACACCGACTCCTGTATTGTAACTGTAATATGATTTATATATATTATATTTATTTATTTTTTTGACAACAGGTCTTGTGGATGCATCCTACAGTTTTACGCCACTTCATTATGGGGTTCCAGGTAAAGGATAATGATAAAAGGAGCAGTGATTCTGCAGTGAAACATTACTGGAGTTAAGGCGAGGTGTTTCTTCGGACCCGACCCGTACAGTAGATGTGCGTCATCGTGAGTAGATTAGAGATTGCGCAAGTTTGCTCATCTGACATGATGCGTACGCCAGTAACGTACGTAAAAATGCGTCATCGCGCAGTACAGTGCGCTCCAGAAAGGCATTTGAGTCATTGAGCAGAAATTCACATTTTAATAGTAACAGGAACATGTTTAAGTCTTATATTATGGTAAGGTAAATACAGTGTGTTTCTGAACAAATGACAGAAGAAAAACCTTTAGACAACTAAGACCTGTCAGCTTATAACATACAAAAATAACATTATTTTCAATATTCCCTTATTAAAAACAGTTTTGTGATCAGTTGCAACAATTAATAATTAGAGAAAAAATACATTATTAAATATCTAAGGTAAATAACCCTTACATTTCTTATCCTCTTGTATTGTCTCACATTTTCTTAATATACTGTATTAGTCACACTAAATGCTTTGCAGAAACCGCAATAATGAGAAGACAGTGTATATCAACCGCAAGATAATATGGAAAATACAACCAAATATAAACTCCATAAAATTTTTTATATATGTGTTTTTGTAGAGCTTGTGTAAAACCAAGTCATTATGATGTATATGGAGAGTGCAGCTGCAGGTCATACATCAGACAGACAAAAAAGAAATCAGACAAACAATAAGAAGAACAGAGACAGTATTTTAAGTCAGTATCAGCATTTCTGGTCAGCATCACTTAGTTCTCTTGAAATGCATAAAGCATAAAGTCATGATTGTCAGCTGTAATATGTTACTCCATTATTGCCCGTTTTTGTATTCAAACCAGCCTTAAAACACAAATTCATGGCCTGGTTTCACAGACAGGGCATAGATTAAAGCAGGACAAAAGTGCACTGTTAATACTGTATATGAGTAAATGTACAGTGTTTGATTAAGGGTAAACTAAAGACATATGTTTTGAGATCAGTGCACAGACCATTACTGGGCAGATGATATAATACAATTTATCTGAAAAACGTAGAATGACTTTTTCAATTAAGTAGTAATGGCCAGATATGTGACAGTTTTACACGAGTCAAAATCACAGATGACATTACTTCAACTTCTTTCAGTTTTTTGAGCCACACAATCTTTGGAAGTCACTCATGACCATAGCACTTCAAATCCCAGCTGTGGAGTAGCACATCATGAACTTTAGAAGATCTGTTGCTCAAACAGAATCTTCTGGTAGCCTTGCGGAGGAGGATGGTAGAAGTCACTGAACTGGCAATCCAGAATTGCACTATCATCAACTGTGAGGGACAAGACGAAGCCACACAAGTTCAGATGTGTTATTTAATAATAAATTCTATTTCAAAATGCAAGAATTATGAAAAGCTACCAAAAGACTTATGCTTTAGGTAATTCTTAGGCAACTCAATTTGGGAAATTATTTAAGAAAAAAGGTTGTCATCTATCTATGTTATATAAAATCACATTTTGAAATAATCACATTTTGTTGCATTGCATCTTAAAATGAAGACAGACACAGTTTTTGTTTTATCCAGTTTTTTTAATCAATAATTATTTATACGTAGTGCAATTTATAACATCCAGAAAAAAAAAAACAGAATCACTGATTTGTAAAAAAGATATCCCCCTTGTGTCAGTATTTCGTTAAAGCACCTTTTTCTTTAATTACAGCCTTTAGTCTGCTGGGATTTGTCTCTACTAACTTTGCACATCTAGACTTTGTGATATTTGCCTGCTCTTCTTTGCAGACCTGCTCAAGTTCAGTCAGATTTGATGGTGAGCGTTTGTGGACTGCGGTCTTCAAGATGTTCCACAGATATTCAATGGGGTTTCAGTCTGGGCTCTGACCAGGACATGTGAGGACATTCACCTTTTTCTCTTTCAACCACTGTGTGCTCAGTTTTGCTGTGTGCTTTGGGTCACTTTCATGTTGGAACCTTCTTCCAATTGACAACCTTCTGGCAGAGGGCAGCAGATTTTCCTCAAGAATTTGACTGTATTTTGCCCCATTTTTCCTTCTATCCTGACCAGTGCCTCAGTCCCTGCTGCAGAGAATCTTCAAGATGCATTTTGTCGTGACTGCATGTGATCTTTCTTGAGGAGTTGCTTTTTTCCTTGCAACCCTCCCATACAAGTTACATTTGTGAAGAATTTGTGATATTGTTGTCACATGCACACAGTGACCACTCTTTCATATATTGCTGCACCTGCTTCAGAGTTGCTGTAGGCCTCTGAGCAGTTTCCTCCTGGCTCTTTCATCCAGTTTGGAGTGCCATCCTGATCCATGGAGGGTCTGTGTTGTAACAAATACCTTTCACTTCTAAATAATTGACTTCACTCTGCTTCTAGACATTGATAAAGCCTTAAAAATGTTTTTGTATCCATCTCCTGACTTGTCACCCATAGTTGATTGTTTGCTTCAGTTGCACTACCAAGGACTGAAAGTGTAGCTGCCAGCAGAGACAGTTGCATAATTTAAGTTCCATAAAAGAATAGTTTTAATTTAATAAGTAACCATGCTTAAATATATCATAATATATTTATCTGAATTTCTTTTACTTTGAAATATGTGTACAAACTGACTTGTTTATGTAGGCTTATATAGCGGAACTATTGTTCTGAGGTTCGGTTGGTTCAGACCTTTATTGATGTCACACCAGCATCGGAGAATGTAGCGCAAGCCGAGCTATCTGCGGCTCGTTAAGTTTTTTGGTAATGTTATTACATTTGTAAGTAATCGAGAGACGCATGGAAGAGAAGTTGCCTTTATTACCTGTTTTTTCACTCCCTGGAGTTAACGCAGTCAATGAGTTCTCACTGTAACCTACTTCAGTCAACAGACATGGTTAGAGGTGGCTTCCTTAGAAGCTTCTTTTGACTGCTTAGAATCAGTCCTTTCCTTTGACCTCTCCTTCTCTTTGGCTTGTTTCAGACCCTCCTTTCTCTCGTCATCTCCGCGATCCTTCTTTCCATCATCCCTGACCCGGTCTTCATGCAAACAGGTAGGTTGCTTCCTTTTACATGTGTCGCAGACACTCCTCCATTCACAGTTCTTAGAACGGTGTCCTGTCTTCAAGCATCCAAAACACAGTCCTTTAGTTTGCACAAACTTGACCCTTTCTGAGATTGACTTTTCTTTGAACTTTCGGCATGTTTGATGACATTAAGGATTGACCAATAAATGCCCGTAAACGAGAACGCCTTGTGTCCGTGTCCGTTGACTGAAGGGGGTTACAGAAAGGCTCAGTCAAAATGCTGTCAAATTACCACAGATGATCACAGTTGAATTGATTAAGTTTACGAATCATTTTTAGGAGGTGGGTGATCCTTTTTCAAACTCAGAGATTCTGTTTTTAAATTTTTTTCTGACATGTTGGTGTTATATCTTTCACGTGGATGTCATAAGTTGCACTGAGTAATTACAGCTAGATAAAACAAAAAGTGTGTCCATCTTCATTTCAGGCTGCAAAGCAACAAAATGTGATTTTTTTTTTTATTTGTGTGTGTGTGTGTTTTTGATTCTTTCTAGACCCAGCGTAAACATTGTGCAACACTGGAATCAAAGAACATTAAAAGACTGATCATCTCTATGCAGTTCATCACTAACTACAGGGTAACAGAGAATACAAATCTAATTTTGTAATCGTGTTACTATGTAACAGATCAATTTCTGTCTCACTGGCAACCAAAGAAGATGTTAGTGGTTAGTTATAGTCATTAAAAAAAAAGAAATAATGCTGAAAAATACTTACCATAAACTACAGGATAAACAGTTCCTCTAATACCTGATGCTGGACAGTTCATATTCTTCCCATTTAGGTACAAATTCAGCTCCACGTGGTCATACGTAACACCCTACACACAAAAATGGGCCAAGCCAGAAAATTTGATACATGAAGCTATTATACTGAAAATTAAACACTGCTTTCATGAAATCCATCAAAGCTCCTGTCAGCATACATATTACTGCAAACAGGTTTCCAGTTTGCAGATAACCCAGTAAACTCAGTATGAAATTAGTCAGGTGGTATGCCAAAATGAAGTATTTAATGAGTCTGTAACAACACAGTTAAGATCTCTTGTTATTATAAACAGCAAAACCCAAATGGAAGCACAGTCCAACATTAAATGCTTCTCCCTTTACCAAGCACACATAAATAGATTTATTTAGCAACAAATCCCATATTTATTTAATGCTGCTAAGACTCACCACAATGTCTCCTTCCTGTGGTAAGCTGTTTGCAGGTAATCGGTTCTTCTCTTCATTGTTGTGGTACATGGTGCCATCTTGCCGGAGCACAAGGCTGTGCAGGTCTCTACCCATAGGGATCTGGTTCAGATTTGCTTTCTGCGTTGCCACTCCTACTCCCCAGACACCTGCGAGAGACCGGGTTCACAAAGTCACACCTAACGACTAAAATCAAGTATTGAGTGATTTGTCTAATTTACATGTAAATGCTTGCGTGCATCATGTCTTACCTGTGGACTGAATCTTGAACTCAAAGTAGCTCTTGTTTTGATGGAGAGGGGCGTTTGCGATGCAACCACCAGTTCCACATATGCGTCTTCCACTCTTTACAATGACAACATCAGTACCTGAAATATAATGGGGGGGGGTCCAGTTTTCACATACTTAATTAACAGCATAACAAATCAAAATAGTTTATTATAATTTTTTTCCTGCTTCATGACGTTGTGAAATTGTGCACATATTCATCCTTATTCATATATGCTATACATTTTCTGTCATTTAACTATTGTTTATGAAGTCCCCTTGCCTCTTGCCATTGAATTATATACATGTCATTACAAATCTCAAACTCAAAGAACTGTAAATACACTGCTATGTCAAATCTGGTAGCATTAAAAAGATCATAACACTTCAATCCTTGTATTTTTTTTTAAGGACAGCCGTACTCAAAATGTTTTCCGTGAATTTAATGTGTCTGAAATGTCAGATCTTGACCCTTACCCATGTGATGAGTGTCCAGCTGAACCGTGGGCATCTCCTTCAGTGTTACGTGGCCGCTGTTATTGTCTTCACAACAGCTGAAACAGCATGAAACATAAGCCGCCATTATAGCGTTTCTTTCACAAGTATACCCTTACAGTTAAATGATGTGGTTATGTTCTATTTAGTTGTTATACGAGGTTATTTGTGCTACAAATCATGGGAGATCATTTTCTCATTCCCCCTACATAATAAGCTGGCAGGATATGACGTGAAGGTTCTTCTTCAACGTTTAATGGCGGTTGGCAAACCAGCGTTAGCTGCCTATTGCGCCGCCTACTGATGATAAATTGAGAGAGAGAGAGAAAAAAAACTGTTATATAACATTATTGCGTTCAAAAAATTTAAACGAGCTTTATAACCTTTATAAGACTACCGTTTAGTAGTACATTCTGCAAAGTTAAAGAGTTTATCCCAGCATATATTAAATCCTCTTTAATTGTAGTCTTTGTCTTTCATATGAATACAGTTGATCAGCACATGCTCTGCGCTTTCTGAGTCCACATTTATTATAACACTGACCAGAATCATGTTTCCCTGTAATCTGAAGTGATTTGTTGAGAGCAGATTTGACCAATTCTCAGACGAGATATAACTGTTCCTCTCTTTACACCACTAACTCTAACTAAACTTGTTTTGTGTATTATGCGAATGCCGTGCTTTATATCCGTTTAACCACCTCTCTTGCCACATATTTGTAAAAGCTGTGAAAGTTTTTTTCCTTTCACTTTAAAAAAAAATATATATTATAGTTCAACGGCGACCTCTTGTGAGTATCCGACAGACTGGGAATTACTGAAAATCCTGTCGTCAGTTACTCCCTCAATCCTTTCTTTCTTCTGTGAAACACAAATCGAGATGTTATGATTATGAAGAAAGTTAAGCATTCACTTTCATTGCGTCTTATACTGTCAAAATGAATGGTTACCAAGGCTGTGCTTTACTGTTGTGTAAGAATTAGAGTAAATAATGACAACGTTATAATTTTGGACGATTTATCTCTTTAAAGTTCACCCAAATTAAAAAATCTGTCATAATTTACTCACCCTAAAGTAGTTCCAAACCTGTTTGAATTTCTCACAGCCAAATACTTGCTGTCTTTAGGAGACACCATGTTTACATCAATCTGTCATCTATCAGACCATACAGGTAACAGGGTGAAAGCATGATACGATAGACCAATGGTTAGACTTTGGGTTTATAGCATTAGGTGTACAAGTCTGAATATGTGTGCAATCACACTGAATGTGCGAAGCAAATCTGAGGGATAACGATCGATGTGACCTTAAAAGCTTTTAACCTGCTCTGTGGCCCTCAGTCACAGCTGTGAATGTTTGCATAGCAACAACCGTGCAGCTCAACGTAAGGGGGGATCTATAACTGACCAACTTCTTTCAAAAACGAAAATGTATCTTTTCTTGTGTTCATATGTTTTCTCGCTCTCATATCAAAGACACTTTAAAACAACCGTTTTGAAAGACGCTTGTTTGTTACTTGTAATTCGTAACTTCGATATAAACGGTTGTTGTTTTTGACGTGCGCTAGTGTTGAAATCTGCACAGCAACAAGCGCCATGATTGAGTTTTCTGAGTGCCCTGGTTACTGGCGCGCGCGGTTTCTATCCAATAAAAGAGCGCGTGAGATTGTGTTCACAGTTACGCGGAGGAACTGTTTAACCAAACATCCCTGCTTTTCATAGGATTATTGCGTTATTGTAAAAAAAAATTTTTATTTTGACTGACATCACCTTCTCGTCCTTTGGGGTGACTAGTAAGCAGATGTCGAGGTAAATGGACCAACGGTAGGTAAAGTAGGCACAGTGTCTCATCATGTTCTTCCTGTCGACCTTTTATTTATAGACGTTATATATATTATTTAGCTTAATCTAGTTTAATAATTCATAAATAGACGCTGTCTTGTAATGGCAAGAGAACGTTTTGATTTACTACTTTTTGTACAGGGTACAGACTTACACTAACTTTACCGGACTCGCCATGTTTTGATTTTGAAATGCAGGTTATGACATATGAAGTGATGTTATATAGCGACGTTTGTTTGCTGTCGCTGTATAAACTAGTTTAGAAACAGCGAAGAGATGATGAACACTGGTCCACTCACTTATCCGCTGCCTCTAGCCTTTTGAATGATAACAAAACCGTTATTTTCAGAACTGACCAATCAGATCTCACCAGAAACCTGCGCGTTGCTCAGCTCTGACACTCCAACTGATGTTTCTGTGGCAATTACCGGCTCCGATCTCGTCTTACCTGCCAAGAACAGCTTACTCAGTACGAAAAAAAACCTTATACAGCCAGTTTGGGTGCACTATGAACTTCACTATGAAACAAGGCCAACTTAGCTTCAGAAAGTGTTGAGTGCGAATTCATAAGTACAGTATTTAAGCTCTAGTTCAGCCGAGGGAAGGGAGTGAAGTAAGAGCAAAAGAAAGTGACGTGGTTCCTGCTCTATTTTCTCTCATCGGTTCGCTAATTATGTCCGTCATGGATGTCATTCGATAGCATCGTTGATTACACATGTTATATTACGTAATACGATGTAGAAGTTGATATGCCATCAAAGGACTTATGATCGGTCAAGTTAGGGCACCAGTTTCGGCTTTGGTTTATTATTATAACGAATCATTTTATATTCAGATTCTGTAGAAGACAACACATCCAAGAATACCAGTGGCACCAAATCTTTTTTAAACCAAAGTTTCACGATATATAAAAAATAAAACAGTGTTAAATAATCCTAAATGACCAATTAAAATGACACACAATGAAATAATTTTATAGATTTAGGTTTTATGTATGTTCTACCTAGAACAGTAAGAGTCAGTGCATAGCCCCACACCAATAACCTTTTTCCTTGTACAGACATTTTCTCTTGTACAGAAGGACACCTGCGTTGATTTTTAATCACTGAAATCACCTGTATGGCATCCTACCACCGAGGATCTAAAAAGTGTTTTATTTATTTATTATTATGCGTCTTTAATACAAATCAGTAACCATTAAGGAGAATCAGTGCAGCTTTTCAGAGCAGTTTTAGTAATTAATGGCACGAAACGGTTTTCTACGGACAGATAGATATTCACTATGAAAGTGTCAAGCGGATTTTGAGTGAATGATCAATTTAAATTGAGTTTATGGCCAGTTGCACGTATTTATCTATTTATTTGTAGTTTTTTTTTTTGGGTGGGGGGGGGGGGGGGGCGTTAAGAACAACTGCCATCAGAAATGTGAGTCCCGGAGCTGCGCTTCGTCGTTCAAAATAATCAGGGTTTCTTTCAATAAATTATTATTTTTTAATTATTAAGGCAATAAAATCTGCCTGTACTAAACGACCCAAAATACGTCTCATCGCTTCACGTCCATACTTGAGTTGTTATTTCATTTCAGGTTCATTCAAAAGCGAACCGTGGTGTGGCTGGATATTAGAGGAATCAGTCACTTAAGAAATCAGATCACTTAAATCTGAGCAAACATTTAGGTTTGTCTCAGTAATTTTTGGCCATTCGTAAGCTATTGTTTGAGGCAACAACTTAGTGTTTCGAGTTGAAGTGCCTTTAATGGTTTTATATAGATTCGTATTTTTGTCTTTCATTCGTTTATTTGACATTTTTGGACTGCTGATCCAGATGAACGCAAACTTTTCTTAATCTTGGCCTGAGGCTGGACTCGATTTGAAGAATGGTTTGGTTTCATTAGTATCGCCTGAGCCTTTCAGCAGAGAGTGTAAATATACTTGATATTGACGACTCTTACCAAGGGAAAGAAACGCGAGAATCAACGCAAACAATAAAACATACCAAAAGGAGCCGATCTAGAAGAGATTCTGTCAGCACCCCTCCCATTAATCTTAACCTAAAAGAAACGGGGTGATCTGAAAACTTCAAACCATTTACATTTTCCCAGAAGATGGCGATGCTGCGTAATTCAAAATGTGTAAATAAAGACGGAAGGTACACTACTGATAGGATGATGCTTAAGACATTTTATAACTGTTCTCTACGATAAGCGTCATATATAATAGTAAACTAAAAATAAAATAGATATTTTTATTGGAATTTGGTGAGAAATGAATGTGGTAGATGTATGTATTTGACAGAAACTGCAGTTCTCGCACAACGTGGCTCTGTAAAAAAAAATGCTGATTGTAATGTTTTTTTTAAATTGTATTTTCCTTTATTGCATTTTTACATGTACATAAATTGTTGAAATTAATTTCAACTTAAACTCTTATACAGCTTATGCGATGTTTTATCACAATTCATGTTAACGATTCTCAGATCAAAAGCGTTTAAAACACCGACAGCATGTCATTAGTCCGTCGTTAATCTTCTCGTGCTCTCCTGACGAGGCCCCCGCAGACGGGAAACGGCCCGCCTAACTCCAGCAGCACGGTCAATACTGGAGGATTCGCTAGTGCTTTGACTCCAATATTTACGTGCTGCTACAGCCAGGCAGCCAGTCAGTCACACGGCCAAGTTCAGGAGACTCACAGGCACACGGAGTCTTGCTGCTGCTGTTGTTTTCACCTACTAGACCTTTCTCTTCTGTCTTTTCATCCGTCTGAATCTGAAGTGCGCGTCTGTCCTGTCGTTCTTGCCGCAGCACAGTACGGCCTGCATCCCCGTTATAACTCACAAACCATTCTGTGCTGCTACAGTACCGACAGGCCCCGCACAGAGCGCGCGCACACGCACTCACGCGAGGCGCGCGCCCACACAGCCGCACACACACGCTCCTCGTTTCGCAACCTGAAAACACAGGATCAATACAAGACAATGAGTTATAAGTGTCAATATGTCTAAAAGCTCTAATGACATTTTCACAAAATGACTTCGCGGGCAAAAGTAACTTGTTGAGGACGTTAGAATCAATAATCAAAAATAGAGATAAATACCAAGCTGCAGACTTTGAGGCTTGTGGCCTTATTTCTCACTTTTGGTTTTGCTATGCAAATACAGCATGTCATAGGTAACTGATATAATCATGTATGAAAAAAAATGAAAATGCATTTATTTCCAAAGATTTTAGGAGTCAAGTAAAGGTATTCATTTTTTGTTTTTGTTTTAATTGGCAACCACAAAAAATTGCAGCTGCCAATGTCCAACTTAAAGGTCAAATGCATTGTTTTTTTATTTTTAAAGTCTGTTACATCATGAAAAGCAGCCCACAAATGCCTTACACACCTTACACTCATATGACCTTAACACTTTTATTTTATAACTGTCTTCTATTTTTAATTGTACATTTTTATTCCACAGCGACGGGCGGATTTTTCTGGAGAAGTACACAGTGCTCAAAATCTTTGTGCATACTTTTAACTCTGGTCAGTTGGGGTAATTTGGTACTTATTCTGAGAAAAACATTCACTGTGCTTACACGACCTGCCTGTCTCTCACTGACCAAATCACTATTACCAGGTAAGTGTGCACTGTGATTAAAAACTGAACTGTATCAAACCTTTATTTAGAGGAATTTGACAAAAGCAGGAAACTTCAGAAAACCAGCAACTGTTATTAAAACATGAACTGAATCACATTTTCAAAATTATTTTCATATTCAATATAAGAAAAAAATTGCAAGTATATTCATTGAGGTAATTCAAATCAGTCAAGACATGCATTTTTAAAGAGCCATATGAGTAATCTAAACAACAAGGTTTCATACAGTTGTGTCTTAAACCATCTTTGAAATGACTGTTATGTAGGAGTGTAAGAAATAATTTACATGATGTGTGCAAAGTGCAAAATAATCACGCTAAAAAAAATAATTTCACGCATGACTAACTTTCAATATTTATCATGTTCTATTTCTGATGTAAGCCCCCGGGTTTCTGTTTTATTCAGTAAACACATATGTGCTTTTGTACCAGGTGACCCAACAGTGACAATAAACTTTTGGTGTAACAAGCAAGAGGACAAGCATCTGCTGTCTATAAGGGTAAAATTACAGGTTATGAAAAGAGCCCCCTGACAAAAGCCTGAAATCTCCAACATTATAACATTTACTTATGTTGTTTGTATGTTTTTCCCATTCTTGTTGTTTTCTATTTTTTTAGGCACTTAATGAGAATATAGAAAAAAAATTGTTTGTTTTTCTTTATACTTCATGGTATTTTTCAATTTAAAATAATAATTCAGCTGAACCATGCTTCTTATAAGATTTATAGTTAAAATGGTTCACATACACATGGTTACACTTAGTGGTGTACTTCCAGTTCTTTGACAGTGTCACAGCTCAGTGTCATGCCGTGTGTTCTACATTCCTTTCCTGGAGAAATCAAAATTAAAGGGAAATTTATGAAGCACAAATTCTGGCTTTTATGTTCCTTAACAAAATGACAAGTAAATATACCATCCACATAACATGCAGTGTTTTTTTTTTACCTGTAGTTTTTTTGCACGTGTACATTATTTGAAATATTTAAATGAATGCTGTATAATCTTCTAGTAAATAAATCCTAGTGTTATTGTTTGTTACTGTGTGTGTGTGTGTGTGTGTGTGTAAGAATGGAAACCCATCCCCAACAAACAAGACCAGAGCAGTACCAAACCTACGAAAAGGTGTTTTCTAGAAATTACATAATGTGTGATAATAAAACATGGTTTAATTAAATGTAAAGTTAAAAAAGTATTATATTTAAAAACAACACACTTGTCAATTACAAATACAAAGGACAAAATCAAACAATACAAAGTACATTTTAATGATGCCCACAATATAAATGTAATTTTAAGCAGTAGTACTAATAATTAACTTTAAAGACACACCTGAAATAAAATAACTTTTATGGGTTAGTAATGTAGAAAGAAAAAAAGATGAATCATTATTTCAGCCTAAATAACAAGCAACATCAGACTAAAATGATTTTATACCAACAAATAATTTTAAAATTGTAACTTACTATTAAGTCCATTTTATAAATTAAATTCATAAAGGCATAAAACTCAGTGATGGCTTTCTTGAAATGTATAGTCTCAGTATTTACTGACTCACAGTGACTGTATATTATAGGGTAATAAAACCTAGAAGGGACAATGAATTCAACAACATAAAAGCCCATCAAAATGTATTTAGTTATTTTTATACATTCAAGTAATATACATTGAATTTTACACTTCAGGGCACATGCGTACATCAATTAAAAAAATAAATAAATAATAAAAACAATAGTTAATAAAATAATAGTGGTGTATGAATTACCAATAGTTTATTTGCTAACCGAAATGACACACTGGTGATGTGAAGGAGTAAGTCTGATTAGTGTATTTTTACGAGGCTGCAGCTAGATGTGCTGTTCCATGTAACTTTGCATGCCAGGAGTTAGCTTCCTACCACAGAAAGGGGAAGCTGCTCCCATCAGTTAACTTGCTTTTACAAGAGTAACAAGCAAAGGGGCACGAGAGCACACAAGTGTGTGTGAAAGAACATTTAAACACACAAGATCTGCCCAATGGGACAGCATAAAACAATCCTGGAACTAAAGAAACCAAGTCTGACATTTTTAATCCCACTCTACACACTGTTGACAAAAAAAATAATAAAAAATAATAATCTTTGTGCACAGTGTACTCTTGAAAACATCTATACTTAAAATAGTAGAAAATATAATATTTCAAACATTTAAAAAAAAAAAAAAGTATAGTGTAAATAAAGATTTGATAATAAATTTCAAAACAAAGAACTGGAAGCTTGGAGCTACAAGCAAAATATATTAATCTTGTAAATATCAAAAAGGGGATGCTATATTCATGATTTAATATTTTTATTCCACAATTTATTCTTCAATACACAGCTTATAAAATGTTACTGTTATTACTGTCTTAAATGCACCACATTTCTGATTTTCAATTTGCAGTTCTGTGTTGTTATTTTTTATTTTGCAAGGTTCATTCGTATTTCTTTACAAATTGTGCTTAGATGTACAGTAAAGCTTCAGATTATTATAGATTGACTTTGTACATGAAACATCACAGTACACTACAAACACAATATACAAGTTGTTTCATATTGTATGAACCAAACTTCGCAAAAACACTTCAAGCACTTTAACTGGAAGGAGTGGGTGGAGGTGGGGGGGTTTCACTGGCCTAATACCTTGACAACAGCGCCAGTCCCCATAACAAGTGCATTTGCCTTGGTAACGTCAGATAGGGGCAGCCCCTGGCAGCACATGTAGTACTAAGAAGAGCTTACAATGAAGAGCTCTGCTGTTTGGCATCAGACAGCTCGACTGGCGCTGTGTTCCTCTTAGCAGATAGCTTTGTAATTGACACTCAGATCAAGATTTTCATTTCTGTGTTTTGCATCTTAATGATCATTTACAAAAGGACACACACAGATACACACCCACCAAGAATCGAGAGTCCTGTGATCTTGCTGGGCAAACAAACACACGCAACTGAGGCCCGAGTTAGGCCCGAAAATTATGTTTCATACCGATAGGTTTACTACTAGCAAGTGAGGTTATGAAATCAAAAGCCCCCGCCCCAAATGTTCCTGACATTCAGGTTTCATGATAATAACACAGCCAAGTGACTCTTCTTATTTTCCCTTCAAGCTACTACTACTTGAAACTACATCAACCCACTTCTTTGAATCCTAAAGGCCTTTCTTTAACTTTGTGGCAAGAGGCACGTTGAAGTGAGCTAACACAAAGAGGGGGGAAAACACAGCAGAAACCTCAAACTCATTTTGGGACCAGTTCTGCTATCGCATTTACTTCAAAAAGCCACTATACGATGTTTACAGGCAAAGAGATGTAGACATAAAAATTAGCTAGAACAGTACAGGCCTGTAATATTATCTACAGCTGCTACTCAAAAGATGAAAATGTGATGCCATTGAAGTCAATATGGCACCAAAGTATAACACAATGCGAAATTCCACAATATTATTCATGTCAGAATCAACATGAATAATATAACCCGTGATGGTGCCTCAATTCATGAGCAGCAGCAGCACAAAAACAACTAACACATTTTGTTTTCTTTTTCTCATGCAGTATACTAAATGCTATTCAGGGTGTAAGACAAAAAGGGCATTACCTTATTGCTAAGGAAGCCAAATAGACAAAGATATATATATTTTTAAATTTATTTTGTTAATATATTTTCATGGTATCAGAATTAAAACGAACAAATAATGATTAGAGAAAAATAATAAAGATAAGTAACAGGCCCTGCATGTACAGAGTTTTTCATAATGGTGTGGGATGGGGATCTGAGTCAAATGCAATATTACATAAGCGTTAAGATAAGGGAAAAAATGCTTTAAACACTGGGCATATAACAGGGACCAACAGTGTCAGTGGTATATGCTGTATGTGACACACACAGCTCCTACAGATAACACATATAAGGGTTTCCATTTGGATTTGGGCCAAGAGGTTACAAGTTTATATTATAACTATGGGAATGAATGACACTTGCAATACACATCATGATGAACTAGTACAAGTCATAAAGAACTATCATGATTGTGATGAGTGTCATGGTCACAGAGACACGAGAGAACAAGCTAACGCTCACTATGATCAAAGGTTACGGCAAAATTTGGAAAATTTCTTTGTAGCAAATTTGTTGCAACAGGGTGAAAATGCAGCTGGACCTTGAAAGGGTAGATTCAAGTAGAAAAGTGTAGAAAGAGTGTTTTACAAAATATAACATTGTTGATAAAAATGTAACAACCTGCTTTTAATAAAATGACTTCCAATAATACAATCTTTTGCCTTTATATTTATATAAAGGCATTTATATTTGCCTTTATATTAGTGAATGCTAAATTAAAATTAAAAGCAGGATTTAAAAGTGCTAAAATAAAATGTGTGGAATGTTAGTTTTTTTCTTGTAAGAAGTCACCTCTTATTATTAAATACCTTGTTATCTAATGTCTGTAAATAAACTAAATAAATATAGGACTGTCCCAAACTCTGTTCCGCTTGTAAAAATAAAACTAACTACGTTAATATTTCAAAATGAGTGGCTGGCTGAGAATGTGCATTAATTTGGGCCTTGTTGGCATGCTTTTGTCATTGTCCATCGTACTTTAACACACATCAGCAAACGTCTTGAGTGGTTGATATAAAAAAAACAAAAAACACAAGCCCTGTATAATGCTGTAAACTTTAGTCCTAATCTGAAGACAAACTCTATGTAAAGTGGTCGAAGTGTGTCATCGTCATAATGTCCAGCCTCGCTCACAATAGACCACTAAGGGATCGCCTCATGACCACAACTACACACTGACATGATAATATAAATACACACACACAACCGGGTATTTTTAATCCTCCTCACACAGACAAGCTACAAGTGTGACAATGAAATATCTGTGTAAAATGGGCAAGTTACTGTTTTTTTTTTATTTATTTTTTTTTACAAATAATTACTCATATTTATTTCTTTGTATAGGAGTGAATGAAGAGACTGAACAGTTGTTGTTGTGGCTGGACAATCAGTAACGAAGGCATGTCACCATGACAATATCTGTTTTATACAATCCTGATATTCCTTTTCTAGCTGGCTGGAAGCCGTATGACAACGTTAAAATCTCACTGACACTTTATATTAAAAGATATACGTTCAACTGTCGTTTTTAAATATTTTTTTAATAAATGAAAGATTGAATGTGTGATTGAATGTGTGTGTGTGCAATGTGTTGAACATGTAAGTAGCCAACTTTAATAGGAAACTATTACCAGTTTTACAATATATCCACTGTAAAATCATACTATAATTATAAAGACTTTACACAGTAATTATCATATTTATATAATTATGCACAGATACAAGGAATTCCCATGACTTGTGCCCAGTCATTTTTTATTTTCATTACTTTTTTGTTGTAAAAATCATGTTTGTGATTGGTGAGCAAGCTCTTACACCGCATCATGACTAGGCATATATTAAAACATTTATATATTAATTTGCAATAAAAAGTCCACTACTGCTCTACAGAAGAAAATGATCACTGCCTAAATGAATGAGTTTCTTTTAAAAGCTTATCAGAACTATTAATATTTTTTTCCAATAATTCAAGTAAACTGCCATACATTGCCCTGAGTGATGAAAAAACACTCAAAAGTCATTCAAGGCAACAATATTGTCCCTCTGACACAATGTAGAGCAATAACCAAAGAAATATCAATTCTGACTCTGATTAAAGTCACACTTGGCCTCAAAAATAGTTACAGAGTGAGTGGACGACTTACACTACATTAAAGTCTGACTAAACAAAATTACACTTTTGAAAAGTGTCTACAGCTGTTTGGTTTAAACGGTTACAGAAAACAAGCTGTGGACCAATAATGCCAATAGCTTTTTTTTTTTAAATAAAGGTCTGTGAGACTTATATTTGTGACTTATAAATATATATTTAAAACATTTATCTCTTGTATACTGTAGGTTAAATTTGTCTGATGACTTGTTTGCCTATGCCATAACTGTATCAAACATAATGAAAAAAAAGTCATAACATAACTTTGGCTCATTTGAATCTCCAGGTCCAGCACACCCTCCACGAGACAGACACCCAGTGCACACACAGACTGAAAGAGGGGAGAGGAACACACACCTCAGCTATTCTGCATCTGACAAGGGCTTTTTCTCAACAGGCCTGCATTTTCAAATCCACCCCCACAGTGGTTCAATGCTTACTTTTCCATCCAGTTGCATAGAAAAACTGCACAGAAAGTTACTTATTGTTTCAAAAATGGAAACAGCCTCTGAAATTCATCAAAGAAGCTGAAAAAAACAAGTGGTGCTACTGAACACTAATAATAAACGTAGTTTTTTATCAGATATTTATTGAAGATCCGGACAGAATAAACGTTTTCTTTTTTTTTATTTTGTGAATAATATGAGCCAAACTCGAGCGTACGTCCACCAACTTGCACAAGAAGTTGAAACTGCCCTGCTTGTAACTATACTGCTGAACTCCAATTCACATTTCTAATAAAAGCTGAAAAGCAAGAATCTCTCTTTCTCCTGCAGACGAAAACGCGTCCTCTGCCCTCACAGCTCTAGATGCACAAAAACCGCTACATTACACTATTATTTCACCTGAACACAACGACACTCGACGATTTATAATATCCAAGTAGTAATGTCAGCACAAGACTCTGCCTCATGGGTAAATGGTGTCGATTTTTATAAGTTAAATAAAGACCACAGTTGTCCATTCAGTCTAATTGTAACATATTACGTTGTGACGTCTCAATCAAGAGCATTACACTGTGACCGCGTCGTCTTACAATAATAATAATAATATAAAATAAAAACTTTTTTAAATCAATATAGGTTTTCGTGCTTGGACTTATAAAATGGCGCAAAGTATTTAACGTTGCCCTAAAAAATGCTTTAAGGCAGTTTCACGACAACGTGGTCTGAAAAAAACAAAACAAATGACATTCAAAGTCAACTATTGTATGTCAAGCTCGACGAATTAACAGTTTCAAACATCTTACCGGGTAAAATGCCTGATGTGTGTCCTCTCTGATCTGAGTTCAGTGTGTGATTCATCACAGACTCGGACTGAATTGCGTGTATCTGCGCAGCTGCTCGTCCGTTACTCCCGCTCAAAAAGCGACGTCAAAAAGCACCAAAATGACAAAACCTTCATCACCGCCGCGCTGAATCCCAATCCTAAGACCCTCTGGTATTTTTCAGAATTTTTCTATATTTTTCCCCGGGTCGAGTGTTATTTTTATGTATTATTTGTTTTAAATCGCATGTTTTCCATATTACGCAGCTGAGCGATAGCCCCCTTTTCTCCTTCGGCTCCACGGTCGGATCGTATTGGTCACTTCTGTGCTCGTCGACACCAGATCGCAGGCGGTTTAGCTCTCTAGACGTGCTCCGACTATGCAGTTTTCCCCACATTCAGATAACAAGTCTAATGTTTAAGACGATGTGTCGCGCGCACTGTCCCTCTATGCGCGCGCGCTCTGTGTTGATGTTATCGCCGCTCACTCGAAAATGGCGCCGAAAGTGACTCTCCTCATTCAAATCTGTAAGAACCGCCCCCAGCTCGCGTGTGCATGCCGGGAACATCGACTTGGAGAGCGGTTTTGAAGGTGGGAGATTAGAAAGATTTTACTGAAAGAAACATTTTTTTCATCACCGTTAAATTACGAAACAATCTTACAATATTCTCTTAAACTGTGCGTTGAGAGACATGCATGTGTTTAAAGGAGAAGAATACCGTGTGCCTCTGCCAATTGAGGGGAGGCACCCAAATCGGGAGAGATAAGGAGCCTATTAAAATAAAGAGTAGCCCTTGGCTATCCAATGCTTGTCATTTAAGCTATTTCATCGACTACTTCCCTTCCAGCTCGCTATAGAGAAACTTATGTAAGGTGTTCTTCTATATACGCCCTATGCAAAGTGATAGCTCAGCCTCGGTGGTGCTGTAAAATATCCATTCTGTTCAGAAAGAGAGGGTGATATGACCTGGTTTTTCTTCAGCAACTGCTTTGTAACACACTTGAAAGCCCAAATCTTAATACTGCCCACTTATCCAAACACAGACACTCTGTAGTAGATACCAGCACAAGATTTAACCCATTTTTGTAGTTTGGGTGATTAATTAACCTACTAACATTCATATGCAGCAATATAAAGGCTGTAATAATCTGACCGAACCTACATTACACCTAAGGCACCTTGCAGCCAATAGATACTAATAATCCACATTTTATATTTGTGTATGTCAGAATCAACCTTATCATGGATCTCAGCTTTGTAATTGTTCGATTGCATATGAATATTACAGGGCTGTGTAATCAGCTAAAAGATGTTGAGCTAATACAGCATGAATTACAGTCAAATACATGAAGCATGACGCTTTTGGAAGCATATATGAATAATAACCAGATGCACACTTTCAAAGACCCTTGTATACACATATAGAGCTATTTTCACTGGCAAACAATACAACAAATGCAGGCCTATATTTAAGGCCCTGTCTCACAGCACATTTTATCTACATTATTGACTAATTTCTGACTCCATGACTCCTGTATCATCTCATAATGCAAGTGTAGCAACAAGGTTCCTACTGAAGTTTAACACACTCTCCATTCATAGTTTAAATCTCTGAATCAAATTAAACTCTCTTCCTTCACATTTCACCTCAAACAACTTTTGAAATAGACACACACTACAGGGCTTCAAATTATTTCGATACATTCAGTGAAAAGATACAGGATGTTAATCTGATTAACTCATTCTTTGATTTTTCTGTTGGTGTGTGGAGCATATCTGTTTTGCCATTAAATAGATGTGTGGTTTTATTTTGCAGTTTGATGGAAATTAATGTTATCAGTGTAAAATAAAAAAAAATAAGCTGAAAATTTGCTGAGTCAGCAAAGTATGTTATGGCAGACTACACTTGTTGGATATCTGAAAGTAGAAAAGTTGTGTTTTGTTGTACGTAGTATCTGTTACAGTTTTTATTTTAAATCCTTGACCTGTTGGATTACTTATTCATGACGATAAACTCTAACCTAAAAAAAAAAAAAAAAATGAAACATACTTTTCTGTTTTTCGAATTTATGATCCTAACATATTAGTAATTAGCTGTGCACTAGTAAGGACAAATACGTGTGCTGTGCACCCAGTGCCCTTCAGACCTTTTTTTTTTTTTTTTGTAGGGGTGTGAAAATAGGGGCAGTTGTAAAGGGTGAACTTGAGTGTGTGTGTTTATAAAAAGGTTTTGTTCTCTCAATGAAGGGTCTCGGACCCCCAACCCACCCCAAAGCTGTCTGAGGCAGCTGTGCCAATGATCTCTTTAGTATGAGGGAGGGGGTGGGAGCATGTGAGGGGACAGCCCCCACTTTTACAGAGGCCAGAGCCTACACACTTAAGTAACAACATCCATCAATAGCCAATAGATGCCTGCAAGTCAAGTCTGAGAATAAAACCGCAACCTTTGACCCCTGTTAAGTGGGCTGGCCTAACAAGACACAACCAAGGGCTCATGCTGGTTTGTTTGGTTTAACTTAATTTATTAGTGACCCAAAGCAGAAGAGATCTTACTAAAGTGAATGGTCTCTTTCCACATGGCTTTACAATATAAAAACCCTCTCTAATTAAATGCCTTATAGAATATAGAGAAGGCTGAGAGTATGAACACAAAATAGGTCAGGTTTATTCCTAAAACATTTGACATCACCTCACAGAATCTGCACAAACACACTTTATCTGAAATTTTGTTTCTGGCATTATAGCCTGTAAAATTTTGTACCTATCATAAAAGATAAAAGGATGCTATTTATATGCAATGGAGTGCACTGGCAATATAATTTCAGTAAATTTAACATCATGTATTTAGTATGTTGTATGGCATGAGACTGATATTCATTCAATGATTATATGTAGTAATTTTATGTGATAGCTAACTGTCTTGACTTTGTAGCAAGTCATTACATGATATTTCATCAACCCTGTATAAACATATGACATAGCCTACCACTATCTATAATTATGGCATTCTATGAAGAGCACCAGCACAAAATTACAAGTTTTTAGAGATATAATGAACTGATCATTGCAAACAAGCTCTCTGAATAGCTGAAGTCATAATATATGAGTTCATTACTTATTTTTAAGTTGGGGTTGCGGCATTTATATTATTTGAATGCGGTGAGTTTGGACCACACGATAGCTACATCAACGTCATTATTACTAACAATTTACGAGCATCTAGAAACATGTTAATACATCCAGCAGAGCAACCGGTCAGAATGTTAACCAATGCTCTGCTTTTGACAGTGAAGGGGAGGCGACTGTGCAGAGACAGATGGATAGGCTACAAAGACACAACAGAAAGAGCAGCCGCTTCAGCGGTACGAACTCAAATCAAACCGGAAGTCCCGCCCCTCAGCAGCGTTAACTTCGATGATGTAACCCCTGTCCAAATTTAGAATGTTGTTGATGCTTCAGAAGTTTCTCCTCTGGCTGAGAGCGCTGTCGATCACTCGACGTCACGGCTATCCTGTTATTATTGTAAACAGTCAAGCCGTTCTTTTACTGTCGTTCTCCACCTCACGAAATTCTCCCCCAGTCCTTTGTTCGCAAAGTATCGGATCGGTATTAACACCAATAGCACAGCCATCGTTTGGTTGCTGAAATAAAACGCGACTGTTTAATCTCAGCTGTAGGAATGAGCAACATGTGAGAATATATTGGTTTTGAGACACACACCACATCTTCGTATAATTTTGGAGCGGCGGAATGAAAGCGGAATGCAGCTTCAGCGTAGCTGAACATAATACAACCCGGCACTTCACTGCTTGGCTTTCACTACAGCTTTTTGTGCTCGGTGATGAATGTATACGCGCTCGAGCCGCTCTTTTGACATGCTATTCAACCTTAGCTAATGCACGAAATTAATTAATTGTGGAAAGTGTCATTGACGTTAGGATACTTCTACTTTAATCCCCAACCACCCACCCCCCGCGAGAGCGCATACATCGCCTTTTGTTGAAACCCTTCACGAAACACAAAAACATTCATTCAGAAAATTAGCGCCTTTCTTTTCCGTCCTATTAATAACAACTGTGCGACCCGCGGTTGTTTACCACCTCCGCTCATACATAGCCTATGTGAATTTTAGATAAGCCCGATAATGAATCGTAAACAACACGACAACTTTCGTCCTCAAACATTTAAATCGCACAGCCAACACACGAGATAACACACTGTGAATGGCAACTCATCGACAACGCTTCGGTCCGTCGTATTTCCTCTTATGAAGCAGGGGAGCGCGAGCGGAGCTGGAGAGATTGGATAAGGGAAAGGATGGTTTATGATACTTACTTCAGGCTTGGAATAACCTGGGAAAGTGCAAATCCATTTTACGCGTAGCCTACGTCGAGCCAGAGAAGCTGTTGGAAAGATATTCCGGTAGAATGCAGGACCCATCAGAATGTCACTGAAGCTCTCTATTATTGCAATTACGCCAAGCTTCAAGGAAGTTGTCCTTTTGTTCCAGCATTTATACATTGCGTCAATGTTGCGAAAAGAGGAGGCGGAGCTGTGGCACTTGGAGTACGAGAGAGAGAGAGAGAGAGAGAGAGAGGGAAGAATCGAGCACACGATCTTATGTACACAAAACCCAGACCTCCACCCTATAACAAAATCAATGGGATCAGATGCGATCACGTGTCCCCCCTCACTGTACAGCTCAACTCAGACGGGGCAAGACGTGCGCTCGCTGGGGTGGGAACCGCGAAGTGCCAGGCAAGTCTTCCTCAAAGCGCTACGACAAGCTCGAGATACAATGACAGCGAAAACGGATAACTTTTCTATGTGTTTGTATACATATTTTTACAATATATTTAATCATGTTGTGACAACGTTCATCATTTGCCCATGCCTTTGGAGCTTTTGGAACATTTAGTCATTGCACGGTGCATGGCGATCCAGTTGTAGACTACAAAGTTCAGGCGGAACGCTTTAATGTTGCTATGGTGTATTCACAAAGACATTAAAAGAGATTTGTTTTATATAGGCTAAGTAGATTCAATATATACATGATGCATGCATACAATATATTTTGCAGTGAACTCAATTAGGCTACTTTTTGTAGTGATGCATGCGTGTCCTCCTGAATCAACCGGACCATTGCTCCAGTTACAACAGAGTTGCATCACGGCGTTTTGCTTGTCGCTTTTCTGCTTGTCTCCACGGCCAATAAAGAGTCCGATAGATCCTCAATTAGATCGTATGTAATTAATCTCAACAAAGCCATCTTCTTGATTTAATTCAGATATTATTTGAAATCCTACTTAAAAGTGTTGGCTCATATAGGCTACTGAACAAAGGTGTCCTAATGACAGTGTTACTGTCAAGAGTTGTTGATAGTTCAACAAAACACTTTGCTGATGGGACAAATAGATTTTCAGTCAGATTTAAGTAGCTAATACTATTTTTAGACCTATCCGAGGGACTATCAGCCTTGACAGTAGGCCTGTTGAGTTTACTGGAGTTGACCTTGGGCCAAAACTTGACCTACCCTATCACCCATCGTGTTTTTTTTTTTTTTTTTTTTAGATGATGTTACAACTTAACAAGTAATTTGTGTACTGTGGTACCCATGCAAATCGGCTAACAGCTACGATTAGAAATTTAACGGCGAGTGAACTTTTTTAACCCAAGGGACGGTCAACTAGGTAGGCTATCCATTATGTTAAAAAACCTACAGTTAAAAATGTGCAAAAACGTTCTGGTAACATTTTATATTGCAATGTCTATGTTCAACACATTAAATAATAGGCTATTAATAATAATAACAAAGTTTTTACGCAGCAATAATTTCAATTCTAGATATCTACTGGGCATTTGAAAACACACGGTAAAAATGTAATATGAAATGAAGTATTAAAGTTTTCATACTGCTTTGCAAAATGAAATGTCTGCCATTTAATAAAGACTGTTCTTTGATAAATGGCAGGATTCTGCTCTTGTGAAACAGGCCCACGGGTGAACCTTTCAGAGAGCTGTCACCCGTTTCTCGACACGGACGCAAAAGTTCATCTGGGAACAAACGCGTTCCTTTAATAGGAGATCATCTATGCTGGTTTATGACAATGTATTTTGTGGTAAAGATTTAAAAAGAATAAATTACCCGCGACCTCTCTTGTAAACGTAACTCACGAGAACTAAAGAATCTCAATATATTTGCATTTGCATCACAACAGGATTGAGGATCCCAGTGCGAGACAATCTTCATGTGGTAGGTATAGGCTATAACAGAATAATCTGGTTATTTAAATTTCAGTGCAACAGGTAATGAAATAGAAAATTAAATAGCCTATTATTTGCGATCACCTTACAAAATGTTTACGAGTGTAATTTAAATAGCTAGCCTATTCTTCCAGATGTTTATAAAAAACATGTGTTATATGTGATATAACTAATATGTGATCATTTTCCTCCATGTTTTGTAATAAATGAAAATACTGAACACGTGTTTCTAAGGCCGTAAACTGACAGCTATGACAGGATTATATAAATGCGTATTAATACAAAAATCATTTCTTTAAAAAGGACAACTATCGATGTATACAGAGTTCATAATTGCTCCAGAAGAGAGCAAAGCGCTTAATGTAAATTGCAGTCAAAGAATTGAAAAGGCATCTATAAGAATATAGTGTCAACAATTCTAACAGCAATCTCTGCAAATAAGATCATTTTCTTGCCATAATTGAACGAACAGATGTGAATTCGTTTGCTGAAGGACATTGTGACGTCAAATGCGTTGTGTCTGTATTTCTATGAAACAAAAACCTTTCTTTGATAGCTACACAATGACCAGTTTATAACAGCTATGAGCTTAACTATAGGCTTTCATGGGGATTAAAACAATAACAGGTTTTTAAGCGAATGTTTTTATTTTAACAAAAGGAATGGCTTTTTTGGAATCTGTTTAAAAATTAATAAGAATTTTTATAATTACAGGTAAACGATTAATAAGAATTGAATTGTACCCGCTAAATTAATCAGTCTGTAAACTTTATTAGTGATACAGGGAATTGTTTTAGGCTAATGATAATGTCAAAAATAAATAGGTAGCCTATGCTACGATGTTGTGTCTGTCTCTGACGCAGATTCATGAAGAAAATGTTAGCTAGGTTTCAGCATAGGCTATGTTAGACGAATTAAATGTGTAGTAAAGTTTCGGACGAGTGATCTGAGCGCAATCTAAAGATATAAAGCTATTCCGTGTGGGACTGTCGCCTACTTTATTCAACAGAGACTCTGCAGAACCGCAATTAATATAAATAGTGTCCATACACCTAATGAGATATAGCCTACTTTACGCTCTCTTTGGTTATGTAAAACCCGTGTGATATATTACGTAGTTTTATGTTATTATATTCGGTATAAACACGAAAACTACTGGAGGCATTGGCATCGAGAATCATTTACATCCCGAGCCAAACATAAAATAACAATGGAATAATTTCTGTCTTATATGTTTTTCTGCCTGAAACATCCTCAAATCGATTTATGGTTGATTTATGGGCTGGACAGTAAAACTTGTACAGATGAGACTTGAAAATAAAAAGCAGAGACGAATCAAAGGTTAAGAGCTTTCTTTCTTTCTTTTTTAAACCTCTTGTTAAAAATGGAAGACAATGAAATTGAAAAAACTTAAAACGTTGACTGTTTAGTGTTCACAGGGTCATATTTGCAGTGTAATGCGAATGACTGAACGATTAAAAAACGTTGTGCAATATGCATATTAATCCATGTTTATTAATTCAGTGGGTCTTTTATCCTGTTTATTAATCCTGTGGGTCGTTTATTTGACTTCTGCTTTGAAGCTGGAGTGATGAAACTGTTATTGCTGTACTAGACCTTATCTGTGTTTAGATCATTTTTCATCTTTAACTTCAAACTAGTACAGGCTTGACAATCCTTTTCAATGTGATGATCTAATCCATGAAGTTTTGCACCACCCTCTCGTTTCAATGTCTCACACCTGTCATAGAAGAACATTTAAAAGAAGTGAGACTGTCCCTCACCCACAGATTGTCTATCTATATCCTCATATCCATCCCTCATGCTCCCTGTCTCTCCCTTACCATCAAGTAAAACGGTTGTCTGCACCTCTCGGAGTTCATCTTGGGTGTGCATGTGTTCATGAAAGTCTGAGGAAACCGATCTAGGATCAGATTCCTCCTCACTTTACAATGACAGCGACCCAAGCCTATTTATAAAGAGTTGCTGGCCTCTTCGATTACATAGCCCACTGCCTCTTCTCACAGATCCCCTCTGTATCCAGGCTCCCTCGACTGCCCTGTCAAACCAAACAAGAAAATGGCCACAGAGGGGAATTCAGAAGGGTGTGTGTCTACTAAATACTATGCCCAAAATATATATTCTGACCCTATTGGCTAAAAATCTCTTTTATTTTTAGACATGAATGTATGTTAAGTGACAAAGAAAAAAGTGGAAAATTGAAATGCTGATAAACCCACTGAAAATGTACTGATCAACCTATTTAATAACTATTAATTGATTTTATTTCTTGATTTTACTTTAAAATACCTAGTTTCCTGGCTTGTGTCAGGTAGACGGGACAGGAGAGTCCTTGAGTCTTGTGTATTTCTGTCTGAAGATGTTCTGTAAGAGATGATAGGCCCATTAAGACATTAATGAGTTTGCCATTTTCTGAGTAATTTACAAGAATAACCACTGCAATTTCAATACTGCCTGAAGTAGATCGGAGACATTAATGGTGAGAGAAATTAATTAATAATGGTGAACACACTCTAAAATGTTCCTGTGGTAACGCTTAAATGATTGGATCTTAACAAATAATTTTAATGGACAGATCAAGTAGAAAAAGCAAACAGTGCAAAATAGCCCTTTTTTTTACAGTGCAGTAAATAACCTTTGAAAAAGAGATGGCTAGAGAGCAGAACAAAAATAAAAAATGCAAACTCTTCCATACAGCATACATACAAGATTGTGAGTGCGTCATCTAATGTCTGCTTGCTAATGTTTGTAACAATAAAACAATTAGTAACAATAAAAAAAAGTTAATGTAATGTATAGGAAAAAAGCAACTTGGTTGGTTATTATATAATAAATCAATAACTATGGAAGACACTTCTTCACTGAAGAAATCACTGCTGCAAGAGGCACATGTTCCTGGATCTACATCATTGAACACTGTGTAAGAAAAGGTATTGTGTCAGGTGCCCTGCATTATGGTTTCTGAGCCACACTAGCTGGGGTGGAGGAGGAAAACTTGGAGGAGAATTGTGTCTACTGAACTGAGCGAATTAAAACAGCAGTTCTGTTTAAATCATACAGACACTTGCTGTCTGTAACCTCCGTGCCCAGCTGCTGTCTGACTGGATGACAAAGCTTCCAAGCGAAAGAGAGTGAATACCAGAGACTTACACTCCTCACATACTGCCTGACTCTCCTTCTCTGATCCGCTCGCCCATCAGACCCACAGACTCTCACACACCTGCTGTGTGGGCGTATGTGTGTGCATGCGTCTGTTAGTTTTTGTGCAGGTATGATTGTTTGTAGCGCAAAGGTTTGTGTGTCCATGTCTGGTGCAGATCAGGGCATGCTTTCATGGCATCCCAGTCATTTGCACTTGCTGGTGAGGCTTGCCAGCCACACCACGCGTCACCCTGCAAACATGTTTTCAGCTCAGACGTGATGACACTTATCCACTGGCAGAGCTACTAAACTGGACATAAGTGCATAGGTAGCGGTAAAAAAATGAAATATGAATAATGAATGAATTCAGAGACTCTTTGTACATGCCAGCTCTAACTAAGCTTGTGCTTAGAATAGCCAGCCTGATCTCTGGAATAGCACATGTATATGTGTAATAGCCTATATGATTATATGTAATAGGCCGGTGAGCAGCAGGGTGATAATCGTTAACTAAAACTAAATCCATAAAAAAACATTCATTACTTGAAATAAAAATTAACTGAAAGGAACAGTGTTGTTTTAGTATCATTGATTTTAGTACTCTATATATTTAGTGACCATGGGTTGCCTAAAAACAACAAAATAACGAACAAAAAGCACCATATAGTACCATAAAAGTACTCCATACAACTTGCTTACTACATTTCAAGTCATCTGAAGCTGAGTCTCTCTCAAGAACTCCTGTTATCACTAATGAAGCTGTGTACTGTAAAATAAATCTTTTCTCTTTCTTCTTTACCGATGACTAATCCTAGATGCCTCAGATTATTATGTGTGTTATTGATTTTAATGCTCAAACACAACACATTTTTGATGTAACGTTAGCCGATATAAATGGAATGCTTCAACTGACACATTTTATTCATTTTACATTTCACTTTAATCACGATATCTGCAAATGTCTTAGTTTTAATTGTGCAGAGGCATTTTTTGTACTCGTATCTTGAATTTGGGGAACTTTTATGTTAATTTTGGCAACATTGTCCCCCAAACCACAATTAATTTTCAACCATGAAGTAATATGATAGCTGTAAATAACAGACTGAAATTGATGTTTATTTTACTCACACATTAAATATGGTGCCAGTAAAACCAATAAAATGTTCTCATTCTGAACAGCATACAGGTGAATGAAGATGTGTAAATAATAACAAATATTTAATTTTTTGAAGTACTCTTCCTTTAATATTTCACCTTTGCTCCCCCTCAGTACCCATCGTTTGGTTACATACTTGTATAGAAGTGTGTATTTGTATGATTTTATGCTATAGTTTATAAGCATATGTCTTTAGTCTTGCACATTCATCCAAATGTGTATAGATGCCTCCAAGGGGGAGAAAGAATAGTAGTGTGCAAGCATGTGTTTTAGTTCTTGCTCATTTATATGAGCTCATACATTTATGACTGTGTTCCTGTGTGTTTGTGTAAGACTGTGTGAGCATGCATGCTTTCAAAAGAGAGGTGCTTGTGTGTGTGTGTGTGTGTGTGTGTGTGTGTGTGTGTGTGTGTGTGTGTGTGTGTGTGTGTGTGTGTGTGTGTGAGAGAGAGAGAGAGAGAGAGAGAGGATCACACTACCAGATGGCCACAGGGTGAGATGATGATGCTTCCATAAGGTCACTGGTGCCGTTCTGTTAGAGCAGTCATTCAGTGCAGACTGAATCACCCTCCACCAGCCTGCAACCCACTCTAGCACACAACAAAAGAGAGAGAGATAATTATAGTGGCAGACTTTTTTTTGTTACAGCAAAACAACCACTGTATAAGAATAAGGTGAAAGGTCATATTTTATATAACCTGTCTCTTTATTATAAACCTCTGTGTGTTAGTTATGACTACACTACAACTGTACAGAGTGATTACACTGTATATACATGAAAAACAATCATGACCGCATGATACACACAAGTGTAATAGTGTGACCCAACCATGCAGATGTTTCATAAAGTGTGCAATTTAAAACAAAATATCATGCATATATAGATAATATATAAAATTTGATTGCAAGTGTCTAAATGTACTTTTCCATCAGAATTGGTCTGTAATTCCTGTTGATGCATGCAACAGCTATAGAGAACAGCAGCACAAATAAGGTTAGCAGGGAGTGTCATCTTAACAGAGCAGTTTTCTCTCAATGCTAGAACTGTGCTTTTCATACCCACCGTGAGAGCAGGTTTGATTAGTATTTCCTGAACAGGAAGGACAGTCACATGCAGGTCCAGGCTAATCGAGGGTCAGCACTTGTGGATCCAGAACCACAGTACTGATGCTAACAGCAGCCCACAGCACAGCCATGTGGAGGACAGTGGGTAAAATCACTGAGACCACCTCTGACAAATGCAAAGCTGTATCTGTCTGTCTGTCTGTCTGTCTGTCAGTCATTCTGTTTATTGTTCTATCGTTCTAAAGCATATTTAGGTATAATGTAAGACCTGTATAGCCTTTTTAACCAATAATAATAATTTTATCATTTTTACTTGTCCCTTGTTTTCTTAAAAAAAATTATGCAATGAGGCACTTACAATAAAATTTGAAAGCAGAAATGTGAAGCTTATAATTTCAAAAAAACACTTGCATTTATTCATTTGTTAACATTTTGTATTATTTGTACTGTGAAATTGTTTAAATTATACTTTTTACTCTATGGTGTTTCTTTAGACTTTATGGTGTAAGTTTGTCATGTCAGAATTGGATATAATTTTTTCATACAAAAATCGCACAGTTACATTGTTTATTTCTTGTGGCTGAACTATTGAAACAGTAAATATTTCAGTGTTTACAAATTGATGTCATTCACTTTCACTGGACATGCCTAACCTTTTTTTTCTTTTCTTTTGTTTGAACAAAAGGTTGGATAAGTGAAAATGGATTTTTGTGGTACATATGCCATTAATGCTTTCAGTCATACTGAACCCAGAATATTTCTTTAATTAAACTATTTTAAACTTTTTAGCAAGGCTTTGTCAAACCAATGTCATCCTGAGAAACTTTTCTAGTTTTGCTTTATTGTCTCATTGTGTGACCGCCGCTCAGTGTGTATAATGTCCACAACCATTTTGTGTTGTCAGTCAAGAGGCATAGGGGAGTGAGGGTGAGCATGTGTGCATGTGTGGAGAATGAGCAATGGGAGGAGGCCAAGCATGGATCCATGATGGACCAGAATCAACATTAGGGATTACAGTGGAAGAAGAGAGAGAGAGAGAGAAAGAGGTGTGGATGATGCGCTGAGTCTAAGAGTAGGAGGGGGCTCTCTCCAGCCTGCAGCCTGAAGGCTCTGCTTTGTGTTTGGTGGACACAGGCGTAAATGTCCCTTTGTACTCACCCAGCACTTCAGATACACACTCTTCTGCTGGTCACACGCACACCCTCTTGCCTTTTCTCCCACATGCATCCAACACATGAAAACATGAGGAGAGACCAGACAGCGTGAACTGGCACATATGCTAATTCACGGCACCGGCGCTGGTTGAAATGCTGATAGAAAGCAAACCGAGAGATAAGCTGTGATTTGTGTCGCAGAAATAAATCAGTCAGTAGCAAGTTTATGAGTGGAAAAACTACAGATGCAAAAGAACTGACAGTCGATCTACAGCCAGACTGCAAAGTTTAGATTAATGACACTCGCAACCCAACTGTTAATTGCATTTTAGTGATAAAAGCAAGAAATGTTTTGAGATGCGGTTGCAGTGACATGGACTGTGCACTGCGTACGTGTATTTTTGAAAGCTCTTCATCCAAAGTACTGCACACATGAGTCACAATCGATAATGACTCACACACACACACACACACACACACACACACACACACACACACACACACACACACACACACACACACACACACACACACACACACACAAATGAGATTTTTCCTGTTGTTTTCTATTTCTAAGAATGTTCAAATGTAAGATTTCCCACAAACTTCCATTTGCCAAAATATCAGTGGAAGTACATAAGGTGATATTATGCTACATTTCGGAATCATCCAAATCTAAGGGAAAGTACTACATTTTGTTGAAGGTTTTTCTTTTTCTTTTTTGCGCTTGTGTCTACCACATGTATTATCTTTTCTGACTCACCATCAGTAATGATTCACACCAAGTTCAAATGTAAACTAATAATACACTAAAGGACTAAAGTATATTCATAACAATAATAATAGTGGTAGTAGTAGTAATCATTTAAATTTTTCATTATTTTTGTGTTACAGAATTATATGTTAGCTAATTTATAATATACAATATTAAATTATTATGATTATATACTAAACACAAATTCTAAATTCATCTTTATATTAATATTTGAAGGTTTTATATGTTATATTGATAATGTGTATTTTCAAAATACAAGTATTTTTACATGCATTGTGTTGTATTTTAAACTTCTATAGTCATGTCTGATTTTACTGTAATTGCTTTCTATTTTGCATAGTATGCATAAGCACATCTGGGTTTTGGTCTTACATAATCCTGTGTGCAGACTTATAAGATGTTTCAGAGCAGTTAACAAGAGCTTTATTGATGAGCCCTGTGTTCGTGTCTGTTGCCTCTCATGTGATCTTTTTCAGATCTTGGCTCTACTTTTTAAACACAACACACTGAGCACATTCTCTCTATCATTATAGGTGCAGAAAGCAGCCTGACATTTCGAAACAAAATTACAGGTTTGTGAGAGTTTGTACCCTAGCACAGGAAAGCCAGGTCCCCTTTCTTTTACGAGGAACATTACGAGAAGCGTTTCAAGCAGCATTAAGGTCCATAATGGCATGCAAGACTTCTCCACATCCAATCAAAATGTCAGTTTTTACATTAGTGATATGTAAACAAAGTATACAAGGAGTGCAAAGAAATGTGTTCACTCAAACATAAATAACCATTCCTACTACAGTGTATACATCCTTATAAACACTTTTTTAAAAAATTAGTTTTGGTTGATGCTTTCATGCTTTTCAAGCCTAAACAGGGCAGGTTGGCCTGGAGTTAGTTGACACAATCACATAAAGGCAGCTCAAACAGTGCGTGGTGACTCTATTGCTATAGAGACCATCGTCATGGCAGGTCTCTGTGGAAGTGCCCTTGGTGATCTGGTTCTGCAAATGCATTCTGAGGAACAGGTTTGACAGCATGGTCCCTGTGCTGATATTGTGATATGCCACTCATTATGTCAAAGTTATGAAAGGCGAATCATAGAAAAGAAAACAAACATGTATTTAAATGAACCGTTAGCTTATTTATTGAATGTCTTGTCATATAAGGTTAACAGCTGACATATATCCATAAGAAATGACACATGCATGCTGGTACACAGAAAACTAGCCAATCAGAAATGCTCTCTGCAAGAGGTTTGTTGACATGTCTTTGAAGGATAGGTTTTTGTAAAGAGGACTGCTGTTGATAGCTGAAATCGCTTACAGCATCTTTAAATTGAACAATATATCAACAGCATATGGTTTATCAAAGCTAGTATCTTATAAACCAAAGCTGGTTCTAAACTCTAAAAGTAACTAATTATTCTATGCCATAATCTGAATATTCCATTTCTAAACTCTTATTTGAGTGCTTACCTTTAGTTAATGTGCACAATCAACAGAAAGAAAAATCTATAATGGCAAACAGACAGGTTTTCAGTTGTATTGCTTAGTAAATAAATAAATTGAGTTATTCACTTATTTGCTCAAATACCTCGACCATTATAGTGTAAATTTAACAAGTAACGTTACCTTTAACTTAGGTGTGTAACTTGCCCTGAACCACTTGTGCTACATATATGAATCAAGCAGCTTGTTAGATGCATTTCTAAGTGACCAGACATTCAATTTTTGTCTGAAACAATCCTAAAGACTCTGGCTCATATGTCTGGACCATATGCGACCACCCGGAATATACTTGCAAGCAAGTGCCCTTTAGCCACTCAGAACGCTTTAGCAACGCCCTTGCATTGTGGTGGTGGCTTTTGCACTGGCAAGCTCTACTCACATTACCAGAAAAGTGAGGCATGAAACATACATTTCATTAACAAAGAAAGTCCATGTCCATTTCAAAAACTGCCGAGCGCTGAACCACATGTTGAATAAAAGCGAGTAGTAAATGAACAGTGTCTGTGTGTGTAGACGGAGGGGAACCAGGGACACACAACTTGCCGGGTTTGTATCGATCGTGCTGCAGCCAGAACTCATCTACAAGCACAAGCCCTGAGGCTCTACAAGAGATGGACGGATGGACAGACAGACAGAGAGAGAGAGAGAGAGAGAGAGAGAGAAAGACTGGGAGACAGAGACAGAGTGCTGGAGGGAGGGGGCTGCTGTTTGTGGTGGGGGATTGTGGGAACAAAGGGCTCCTAGAGTTTTACTCCTGCTCCTTCTGAAAGAGTGTGTTAAGAGGGAGAAAGAGATTGAGGACGAGAGAGAGAGAGAGCTGGCTCCGCTCCAGAGGATGATGTCATGGAGTATGACTTCACCATGCAGTGTCATCACTGCACCCCCCCCCCCACCTCCCACTCTCTCCTTCCCTGCATCCCTTTCTCTCTCTCTCTCTTCCTCTCTCCACACTCCCTAACAGAGAAGGTGCTGCTTCACTCATCCGAGCCAGAATGATATAAGAGAGAGTGAGGAAGAGAGAAAGAGAGATGGAAAAAATGGACAAAGAAGACAACAATGAAGGCAAACTAACGCTTGCATTTGCAGAAGTCGCTGCCACGGTGCTAATGCGTTGTGGATGGTTGCCAGGGCGTTGCTATGAGGTCACAAAGGTGTTTTGAGTGTTTTCTAGTATGTTGGTATGCAGCTGCTAAGATGTCCTGAGTGGACCGCCAGGTTTCTAGACACGACGAGCGAGTCCCTCAGTCTGTTCTCTCTTTCTTCTGTATAAGACAAAAGAAGATATATTGAAGAGGGATTCACCTGCTTTCATCTTTTTAATGTAAGTCAATGGAGTTCAAAACAACAACGGACTCTACTGACTTACATTGTACTGACATAAAGAAAAGAACAACATGAGGTTGAGTAAAACACACACACGCGCATGCGCACGCATGCACACACACACACACACACACACACATACACACACACACACACACACACACACACACACACCCAAACGTTCTTCACATTATCTCGGCTGGTTTTGTCTATATAAAAAAAGTCCAAAACGACATTAGACTCCATTGACATTTATTCCAAAAATAATCTTATATATATTTCTGGAACAACATGAGGGTGAGTAACACACAAATTAAAACATTCTTCAAATTAAGTCTGTTTTTGTTTATATAATGGAATTCAGTGGGGTCAAAAATAACAGTGGACTTTCATTTTATGGACATACAAAAAGGACAAATTTGTATTTATTTAGAAATGATGGTGAGTAAATGATGAGATCATTAAAAAAAAATTTGTGAACTTTATGCATAAAAAAAAAACCTAGCCCTAGGTTTGATGAACCACTATTAATGAATAGATAATACAGCTAGTATGCCAGGTAAATAAAAGAGGACAGGAAAGTGGGAAGAGACTGAGAGACACTGTACATTAGGAGAAAGAGAGAGCAAGAAGGAAAAATAGATGTAGAGATAGCGATGGGGAGGGGGTGGGTTAGTTTAATTACATTTCTCAGTGCCACTCTTCTGCCATACGGACCAACAGCTAACACACACACACACACTCATGCAAGACACAGGGAGGGGTGGTCTCTCGCTAACCATTTCCTCAGTTCTGTATGAAAACACACACATGAAACATGACACAATGTAGAAACTGTGGACAGTGAAGTATCTACGTCAGTCATGTTTTCCTAATAAGCTAACAATGAAAAATCCTGAAAAATGCAATGATACAAACTAATTTAATTTCAAATTGAATGAAGATGATAATCATCCTCATTACTGTAATTGTTGTCATCACCATGAGATTTCGATTAATATCTTAGAGGCGTTATGAAAATAAAAAAAAAATACAATATATAAAAAAGCCCTCACCCTCAGGTCATTCCAAACCTGTATGACATTTTTTTTTTCTTTTATAAGAAAATATATTAAAGACTTGTTGGTAACCAAACCATTTCTCAAAATATATATTTTTTTTTAACATTCCCCAGAAAAAAAAGAGTCATGCAGTTGAACTATTAAACATTTCTCTCTTTTCTGATGAAACCAAATGTGGCTGCTGTAAACTCAAACAATAAGTAAATAAATAAATACAATAAAAGCAGTTCCTACATTAAGCTGTACAACAAGGGTTTGCCTGAAATAGTTTTGTGATCAGTCTTGTGTCTCCTCTTCAAGTGTATTAGGTGAAGATTCAAATAAACCCAGCAGATCCTGGATCAGCACAAAAGGGCTGCTTGACCTGATCCATTGGGATGGCACTAACTCTCTCCAGACTGGGCCAGGCAGGGGAGCAGGAGGTTTTGGACTGACGGGGGAAAAGGGAAAAAGAGAGGAAGGCAGAGAGAAAGAGAGAGAGATACAGTGAGCGGAAGAAAGCGAGATGCATTGCTGCCAGGACTCCTGATTCTACAGCATCTGTCACCCTGAGTCAAAAGAACCAATATAAAACCTGTTATCAAAAATGAATATAAATGAAAGCAAAGCTGCTCTGAAAATGTTAATAATAATAATAATAAATTCTATCAACAGTAGTAGTAAACTACTGTGTGGACACACACACACACACACACACACACACACACACACACACACACACACACACACACACACACACACACATATATTCATTTAATATTTATTTAATGATTATGTTAATCAATACTGTGTTGTTCCAAAGGATGGAAACCAACTTGTATCCTGTAACTTTTCACACCAAATATTCACATCTTAATACCAGGCTGGTATTTTGAAATGACACTATCCACTGTAATTCTTGAAAAGCATGTAGTCTGAAAACCAGGACAACCATGCTACACTTTACTAAACAGTATCTGACCTTCTCTCTCAGTCTCCACAACTCCTGCACAAGGTTCAAATGAACGACTCCACACGCCTGTTAGTGATTAGATTGGGCCAATGTGTAAAACCTCACTATCTAAAAGGCTCTAATCGCACGGACCATTAACAGCATGCTAATTACACAGAATTCCTGCAGGGAGGAGGAGAGGGGAAGAGACAGGGATGTGGAGGGCAAGGGAGGAAATCGGAGTGAGGGGGAGAATGTAATCCAAAATGCTTTGAAGTTCAGTAACTAAAGCAGCTAGTAAACTAAAGCATTTATCATTAATATGTGGTGCTCCGAAAACATTTGAGCTCTTCAAGGTATAAATGACTCTGACCACAGAGTTACGGTCAAGGCTTTGAAAAGTTCAGCGAACTTCTGCTGGAATGCTTTGGTCTCGCATGTGACTGGAAATGCACAAATGAGACATCTGTGTAAATATAATAAAGTATGGACTATAGATATTTTTTTTATTATTATTTCTTTGGTAAATCCCCCTTTTCGTTCTCAGTTGTGTCATTGTAGCCCACATAGTTAATTTATACAAACACAAATACAAACACGTGTTTAGCTAGCTAACTAAACAGGCATTTACTGTACCACAGACTTACTGTTCAAAAGTTATAGGTCAATAAGCTTATATATATATATATATATATATATATATATATATATATATATATATATATATATATATTTTTTTTTTTTTTTAAGGAATTAAATACTATTCAGCAACAAGGTCTTAAATTGATCAAAAGTGAGAGTGAAGACATTTATAAGGTAACAAAAAAAAATGCTGTTCTTTTGAGCTTTCCATTCATCAAAGAATCCTGAAAGTATTAAAAAACAACAACAACAATTAGCAGGATCATGTGACACTAAAGACTGAAATTTCAGTTTTGCCATTATAGGAATACATTACTTATAAAACATAAAATATATTTAAATATAAAACTAAATTTAAAAAACTGTATTTAAAAAAAACTATTATTTAAAATTGTCATAATATTTCATAATATTACTATTACTTTATTACTAATTATTTTGATCAAATAAAGCAGCCACTGTGAGCATAGGAGAATCCTTTCAATAACATTTAAAATTCTTCCCGAATCCAAACTATTAAACAGTAGTGTATATTGTTTTTAAATGAAACTAATGATTATAAAATAATTATATATATTAATATTGAATTATTTACAATTATAAATTAAACACAAACAGAATTAATAATTTCCCAGTCAAAAAACCTTTAACCTTTATATAGACACATATGTAACAAAACATCTGTTTGTGAACTACAGTGCTAATGCTAGACCAAACAGAAGCTCTAATATGAAAAAGGGTACCACATTAGAATAGGGAACACATATTCGCTATTGATTAGGAGTTTTCCTTATTTGCTGCTTATTAATAGTTAGTAAGGTAGTTGTTAAGTTTAGGTATTTGGCAGAAGTAAGAGATCTAAAATATGGTCATGGAGAATAAGAGTTAATATGTGTTTTATAGTACTAATAAACAGCCAATATGCTAGTAATATGCATGCTATAATAAGCAACTAGTTAATAGTGAGAAATGGTCCTTAAAATAAAGTGTTACCTGAAAATGTTTGCACTTCTTAAATGGAGCGATCAAAAAAAAAAAAAGTGAGAAAGATGGCAGTAGGGATAGCGCTCGGACAGGCCAGTTATGCCCTAAAAAGATACAGCATTTTCTCTCTGCGTCAAAAAACAAAGACAGTCATTCTTCGCTGTGCTAAAATCTTGGTGACAGTGTTCCCCAACAGAGTTCATCTCGTTAGCAAGTCGCTATAGTCGGAGGCCTGAGTTTGACCTTTGACCTCTCCATTCATTGTGAAGCCAGTGAACCTCGGTCAATCAAACACAAAGCATTTTCTTTCACTATGTCTCACAATAGTTCTTAAAGGGAGGCTTGTGTCTGCTAGATGAACTGGATTGATTCATTTGTCTGCTGAACAGAGCTTGATTTCAACAGCTTTTAGCCTCATTGATGCAGTTATTGCATATCGTGTACGTTTGACGAAAGCTTGACACTGGCCAGCTTGATCATGAGCTTGACATGGGCCAGGGGAGTTGCTGAAAAGCACAGCAGGAATGACATTACTCTGAAGAGTGTGCATGTGTGAAAGGAAAAGACTACTGATTCCTACTGGATCCCAGAGAGCTGTGAAAAACAGACTAAATATGATTCAGCTTCACTCAAGGCCTTAAGCTAATTAACTTAAAGAGACGGTCCGTACTACAGAAGTCAACAGCTTGGAATGACATGATGGTGAATGATGACAGAATTAGATTTTTGGGTGAACTGTCCCTTTAATATCTGCTAACACTTTATTTTGATGGTCCCCCAAAAGACATTCTACTGACTAAGTATCTTTGCAAGTACATGTTAACTTATTCTACTAACCTAACTGTTTACTAATACTATAATCAGAGTCAGTTTAACTTTGGAGTTGCAAAGTCACTGTATATATACTGTATAGTTGCATCAACATAAAGTGTATCCTGAAAAATATCATGGCTCACATATGAATCTTTGAGGAGTCTGATTCATCTAAGTGAATCTGTTCTGTTTCAATGAACCAAATGAACACAGCAATTCACGGATTCATTTGATTCCCCACATTTTTGCAGAAATACAATATAAATCTACACAAGAAGTAAAGACCATGAATTTTAAATCACATACAAACACACCTGCTTGACAACTGGAGAAGCTTCCATTGTATTCATATTTGTCATATCTGTCATACATTGAGTGCATAAAGTGTCCAACATTTCCACACTCCATTTTTTTCAGTTATTTAAAAATGCATCATCTGAGTCTTTAAAGTGCACTTTTTCTATACAATTTTCATTGTGAACACACTGCTCACACTATTTATACTAAAAAACAGCACATAATAATGCATAACTATGCCAACTGGGACGCACATGTACAGACTTTACAGAGTGTATGACTAGCTTATTATCTTGACATGCTACGTACACAGTTTTAAACTAGCTTCCTGAACAATGGCTTGTTGCTTCCATCATGTATAAACACACTTCCTTTATCCTGACTTTATGGCGCTAATAAAAATGTACTATTAAAAAAAATGTATGACAAAGTGCTTCTATGCACCCTTATTTTTCTTGTTCCAGGACACTGTTTCAGCTCTCCGGGGCCGGAAATGCTAGATCATGCTGTGATCTTTGTTTGTTTGGATTTCAAGCACTGCTGCGAGAATCAAATCTGAATTGGATAACGAATCAGGAACCACTAAAAACAATCTGAATCCGCTGACTGACCATGAACTTTGCTGAATCAAATCAACTGCAGCCAAACAGAGTGTTTTTCTTTTCTCCTGCATTTAGTCAGCTCTGGCAGAGCAGTGCTTCATCTCTCTCTCTCTGAGCAGGGGTTAATTAGAGAACAGTTGTGAGTTGCGTTCACACAGCCCAGCCCAACGGGCGTCTGGTAAATGACAGGGCTCCATTTGCACACTCTTTCAAAACCCAGTGGCATGGCTGCAACCCCCCCAAACTTACACCAATTACGACAACTTCAGCCACTCCCTCCATTGCCCTCCTCTGTTTATGCTTTCGGCTGGGGCAATTTTTCACTGGTCTCGTGCCAGGATTTGTGCTTTCAGTGGTTGCAGTATGACACAATGCAAATGCAAAGATCTAGCTAAGCAGTAAAAGACTTGTTTTCTGAGACATGCTTTGTTGTGGTTGACCACTGATCCAGTCCTAAGGCTGATCTTAAACGTGATCTCTAATTTAAAACCAGCCTTTGTTATAAAACCGTTCTTGTTTTAAAGATGAGTGCTGTATTATGAACATTCACTTCAAAGAAAAAGATCTGCACTCTCTCCAAAAACACCTACCAGCTCCTCTGTCCTTTTCTCCCCTTCACGACATCCAGTACACCCATCTGGAGCCCCAAGGGTTTCTGGGATGGAGTGCGTCCAGGAGACGAGAGTGGGGGTGGAGAGCTGGGCCTCCAAATCAGTGGTGATTGCAATCGTCAGTGTTGCTTGTTTGTTGGTGTTTGAATCCACTATGGTTAACAGTGGAAGAAGTGAAGTGTGGGAAATGAGAGAAAGAGAAACAGAGAGGAGAAAAAAAGAGCATTCAGGATTGTTCTTACCTATTGTCGTGGTTATAAAGTTTGTTTGTAAGGACTGGAAGGGACAGAATATGTTATTCATATGTCTGCAAACAAAAGCACATTTAGAGATATTTGCACCTGAAGTGAACACTGTGCACTAACACAGTCAAACTGCCAAAGTTTGCTCCAAAGTTATAATTTCTTTCTACATTTCTGAAAAACAAAAATCGTTAACAATTCATTAACAATGTACAATTATAAGTTACTTTTACTAAATAAAATACCACACAGACAGTTATATTCATTATACAATCACAGTGCTATAAAAACAAAGTATTAATTAACATATAGGATCCCTACTAGACATTCTTGAGAGCAAAGCAACACAAACATGTTTCGCCACAGCAAGCAGCAGTCAGCGTTAAAAACTTCTCCTGCTTTATGATTTAGCAGGGAGTTTGCATTGCACATCCCTTAATCCACAAATGAACAAGTCATGTTCGTTCCATCCCGTGAACTCCCCTTACAGTCGGAGAAACTCGATGAGTCATGGTGAGGGATTCCCTACCCCTCTCTCCCAAATATGGGCAGGAAGAATGGAGTGTTTTTAGGAAGGAATGCTGATTGGGGCCCTTGGCGAGGGGGTGTGCTAATGCATTTGTAACACTGCAGCCTCGTGTTTGTGGCGCGCTTCACACTGTGCAGCCAGGAAATCATCAGGACAATTTGACAAAGAATGTCTAGTATTTTAGACTAATCATCTGTGAGGTATTTCAGCCAATCTGAACCACATGGTTGACCTCTATTACAGCTGCTCTTAAAATAGTCACGTCGCATTTCCCGTAAGGCTTAGTCGCTCTTCAGGTGTCACAGCAATAAATTCATGTTCATTTGAAGTGGATACTTACAGTGTAAAGCCTTTGCTTAAATACAAAGTGTATATATAAGGACATAAACAGTGCAGTGGTCTAGTCAGTAGTCATTTTGCATATACTTTACACACAGTACACTTATTAAAGGTGCAACCTGGGGTTTACTGCCCCGCTCATGAAGTGAAGTGACATTCAGCCAAGTATGGTGACCCATACTCAGAATTTGTGCTCTGCATTTAACCCATCCGAAATGCACACACACAGAGCAGTGAACACACACACACACACTGTGAGCACACACCCGGAGCAGTGGGCAGCCATTTATGCTGCGGCGCCCGGGGAGCAGTTGGGGGTTCGATGCCTTGCTCAAGGGCACCTAAGTCATGTTATTGAAGGTGGAGAGAGAACTGTACATGCACTCCCCCCACCCACAATTCCTGCCAGCTCGGGACTCGAACTCACAACCTTTCGATTGGGAGTCCGACTCTCTAACCATTAGGCCACGACTTCCCCTTAAAGGGGAAGGCACAATGATAACAGCCCCTTGCAGAGTTTAAACCTACAACAGCCCAGATCTAAAACCACTACTCCACAATACCTTCACCTTCACAACAGCACCAGCATTACCTAAAACATTTCAGCTCTGCCTTTTTAAAATCTTCCAGCCATCTGAAAGAATCTGTGATACTCGTGGCGAACACATCAAGTTGTGATAGTAATGAGAATGACTGATCTGGAGTCAGTCTTTTTGTTTGACTAACATCAGGCCAGAAGGACTGAGTGATATAAGAACTGATGATATAAAAAATGTAGCATTTTATATTTATACACAGGAAACGAAGTTCGAGTGTATAAATATAAAATGCTACATTTCTTATATCATCAATTTTGAGACTCATCCCAAAGAGTTGTTGTCTGGTTGGGTGCAGGCGGGAAGGAAGTCGACCGGAAGTTGAAGTCGGCCGAGTGCTGCCATCCTGTAGCAGAACTTCACTTGTGTTAGCATCCCATTGACTCCCATTCATTTTGGCGTCACTTTGACAGCAAATAACTTTACATCTGAGGCGTTTAAAGACTCCATTTGTCCATTATTTATTTCTAAAGATACACGACAATGTATAAAGGGCTCCATTACCTTCTATGTTAAATTATGACCCCGTAGAAACAGTTTTTGTAAAAATAGGCTAACGATTGCGTCATAACCACTCGACTCTCTGTCGCACAGTAGAGAAATTACCGTACAGACAGGAGGAGAAGCTCGCAGGCAATCGGGGAGACGTCAAGAGAGAAGCCCATAGATATAGAGTCCATAAAAGCAACGGGACAAAATATTTCAACAACGTTTTTGGGGAATTGGAAATAATTCGGTATGTGGCAAGTGAATACATATGAAGTAGCTTTTATCCACGACCTTGAATTTATCTACTTCATTAAATAATGAAGTAAGGGTAACAGCCGGTATATTGACGGGGAATGGAGAAATTATCAGGAAATTATACAGGCAGTGTAAGAAAAATCTCAATGTCAATCGCGGTTAACGTTCCTTTATTTATTTACAGATCTACGCTTGAAGATGAATGTGATCCCTTTCATCCTGGTCGGAAGCAATCTACAAAATGTCATAGCCTACATAACATGAAATAAAGAAAAAAGTGTTTTTGACCATGATTTATTAGCCAAAACTGCATGATTTAACACCTAGCTAGCACAATTTTTTGAATATTAGCCTATGGGCAAATGTGTTACATGAAGAGATGAAATCATGTAGAACAATAAGCAATTTTAAGAGACTATAAATGAACAGCCTATATTGAATCGATACGAAAATGACTCGAGGGGATATTGTATACTCACAGTATGGTTCCTGGGATTATATATGTCTGTTTTGGATGGGTTACTATTCGATTTGAAGTAGATAGAAGGAAACAAAAAATTTTTTAATGTGTGCGTTTATGCATGTATGTGTGCATGTGCTATTTTAATCACTTTTAATGATTTTGGATGATTGTACATGTTCTTTGTTATCTGTTATTTATATATATATATATATATATATATATATATATATATATATATATATATATATATATATATATATATATATATTTATTATGTGTGTGTGTGTTCAAAATAAGCTAATTAAACTAACTAAAATGACTAAGTACTGCAGAAAGGCAAACAATTACAATCCAAAAATAGGCTATAATTTCAGAGTCGATAATAATAATAAAAGTCGATTTTAGCCACTTCTTTTGTTAGGCCTATAATGTTTTAATGTAAGATGTCATATTGTAATTATATATAGCGTAATATGATATGATATATAATTATTATAATATTATTATATTATATTATGTTATTATATTATGTTATTACTATACAATGCGATTTAATTTCCAAAATCACATTTAGCTCCTAAACTCTGGAATGGCCTTCCTGATATTGTTCGAGGCTCAGACTTGCTGTCCCAGTTTGAAACTAGATTAAAGACGCATCTCTTTAGCCAAGCGTTCACATAATGCATCTCATACCTTTTATACTACAGCCAAATTAGACCAAATGCATTAATATTATGAAAAGCAGCTATGCTAATTATTTCCCATCTGCTTTTTTGTTATAGACTATGTCAGCTCCAGTTTGTATCCAGCCTCTCATGGAAACTTCAGATGCCCCAACACCTGTGAAGAGACGACTCGATGCCGGCGATATGTTATGCACTAAATTAATACATTTCTGAAATGCATTTTCTGTAAAGCTGCTTTGAAACAATATGTATCGTGAAAAACGCTATACAAATAAATTTGAAATGAACATCCTTACTGTAAACCGTACCACTAGGTTAACTGTATACTACTTTCATGTCATTTACTGTTTATAATACACTACGTCTATACCACACTTTTTTTGCACTTCTGGTTAGACACTAACTGCATTGAATTGTCTCTGTACTTGTACTCTACACATTGACAATAAAGATAAATCTAATGTAATCTAAAGGTGTCTTGACATCTCCCTTATCAATATTCACTGTAAAGACTACTGACTGACTGAATATGTACCATTAATGACATTTCTGTCAAAGTATGTCTACTTGAAGTGTCTACTGTGTGTTTTGATAATAAATATTCAATCATTTCATTAACAAATATTTATTTATTGAAACACAAAAACAATTTTAAAAAAGTAATCCTTTTTATTTATTTTTTTTTAAACCTGATCCCCTCTCTAGCTATATGAAAGTGAAAGGGACGAAAGTGACGTGACATTCAGCCAAGTATGGTGACCCATACTCAGAATTTGTGCTCTGCATTTAACCCATCCGAAATGCACACACACAGAGCAGTGAACACACACACACACTGTGAGCACACACCTGGAGCAGTGGGCAGCCATTTATGCTGCGGCGCCCGGGGAGCAGTTGGGGGTTCGATGCCTTGCTCAAGGGCACCTAAGTCATGTTATTGAAGGTGGAGAGAGAACTGTACATGCACTCCCCCCACACACAATTCCTGCCGGCTCGGGACTCGAACTCACAACCTTTTGATTGGGAGTCCGACTCTCTAACCATTAGGCCACGACTTCCCTTTGTTATCCCCTTTGACATTCGTCGTGGGGAAGAAAAGTGAGAGGCCATGGGGGTGGATGGCTAGGGTGATACATGAATGGCACATAGGGGAGAAAGAAGGGTGGGGGGAGAAAGAGCAGTGACTATTGAACAGTGTTATGTCTACCAATGTGAACATGTATTAAACTAAAGACAAAAGGCACATACACAACCCCAAAACAATTTAACAACCTTCAACTGTTTCAAGTTAAAACCATGCTGAGAGGTTTAATCCAGCATCACCCCTACTGGATTAAGACTCTCAAGCCTTCAGCTAAATTACTTAAAAAAATATCATTACCCCTAGGTGAAAAATGAAATTCGTCCCTTAGAAACAGTTGAGGCTTGTTAAATACAATTTGAGGGTGATGCACAATACCCCCCTGCATTCCCAAGACAAAGGTAGCCATGACACTGTTTACGGGAAGGCCCCGGAAGGCCCGGTCTCCACCGACGTCTCTGGGTGATGTCAGACAGCACAATGGTCATCTGAGGGAAACGCCGATAGAGATGTTGCAGATCCTGCTTCATCGCTGCGACGAGATCGATGCTCTTCCTGCATCCCAAGTCATTCCCGCCGCAGTGAATCAGCAGGACATCCGGGGCTGCTCTTCCTCTGAGGGACCGGTAGAAGAAAGGAAGGAGTCCGTGCCATCGAAGTCCACCCCGGCCAAACCAGTAAACCTTGGCCCCGATGGTCTCTCTGGCCCTCTCTTCCCCACGACGAATGTAGCTACGCACGATGATCCAAATCACTGGACCTGTTAATAGCATACAGCAATCACAATCAAAACACTGTTTTGTCAGTATGAGTAAACAGATTTTAACACACAAGTAACTTGTCTCTGGCCATTGATTTATTTATATCCGAACAAAACAGAAAAAAAGTCTATGCAAATATACAATAAAACACAAATTAATTGCTCTCATCTGTTCATTGAAATAATAATAACAATATAGGTATTACACAAAGTTAATTTGTTATTTTATTCTCTCTTACAGTGTTGCTTTCCATATTTATACTATATATTCTAAATGATACTATATTAATATGGCTTACCTTTGTTGGTAGCGTAGTTAGCCATGGTTTTAGTTTTTTTTCTTTCTTCTTTTTCTGGTGTTAGCAGAAGAAAAGTTTGTATTTTTACCTATGAGGAAAGAAAAATGAAAAGGGAAACCATCAGTTATAGATGTTATTGGTGACATTGTCCATTTATTATCTACAGTCGTGTCCAAAAGTTTTGAGAATTACATAAATATTGGAAATTGGAAAAGTTCTTAAGTTTTTATAATAGCAATTTGCATATACTCCAGAATGTTATGAAGAGTGATCAGATGAATTGCATAGTCCTTCTTTGCCATGAAAATGAACTTAATCCCAAAAAAACCTTTCCACTGCATTTCATTGCTGTCATAAAAGGACCTGCTGAGATCATTTCAGTAATCGTCTTGTTAACTCAGGTGAGAATGTTGACGAGCACAAGGCTGGAGATCATTATGTCAGGCTGATTGGGTTAAATGTTAAAAGGAGGGTGATGCTTGAAATCATTGTTCTTCCATTGTTAACCATGGTGACCTGCAAAGAAACGCTTGCAGCCATCATTGCGTTGCATAAAAATGGTTTCACAGGCAAGGATATTGTGGCTACTAAGATTGCACCTAAATCAACAATTTATAGGATCATCAAGATCTTCAAGGAAAGAGGTTCAATTCTTGTAAAGAAGGCTTCAGGGTGTCCAAGAAAGTCCAGCAAGCGCCAGGAGCGTCTCCTAAAGAGGATTCAGCTGCGGGATCGGAGTGCCACCAGTGCAGAGTTGCTCAGGAATGGCAGCAGGCAGGTGTGAGCGCATCTGCACGCACAGTGAGGCCAAGACTTTTGGAAGATGGCCTGGTGTCAAGAAGGGCAGCAAAGAAGCCACTTCTCTCCAAAAAAAAAAACCATCAGGGACAGATTGATCTTCTGCAGAAAGTATAGTGAATGGACTGCTGAGGACTGGGGCAAAGTCATATTCTCAGATAAAGCCCCTTTCCGATTGTTTGGGGAATCTGGAAAAAGGCTTGTCTGGAGAAGAAAAGGTGAGTGCTACCATCAGTCCTGTGTCATGCCAACAGTAAAGCATGCTGACACCATTCATGTGTGGGGTTGCTTCTCATCCAAGGGAGTGGGCTCACTCACAATTCTGCCCAAAAACACAGCCATGAATAAAGAATGGTACCAAAACACCCTCCAACAGCAACTTCTTCCAACAATCCAACAACAGTTTGGTGAAGAACAGTGCATTTTCCAGCACGATGGAGCACCATGCCATAAGGCAAAAGTGATAACTAAGTGGCTCGGGGACCAGAATGTTGAAATTTTGGGTCCATGGCCTGGAAACTCCCCAGATCTTAATCCCATTGAGAACTTGTGGTCAATCCTCAAGAGGCGGGTGGACAAACAAAAACCCACTAATTCTGACAAACTCCAAGAAGTGATTATGAAAGAATGGGTTGCTATCAGTCAGGATTTGGCCCAGAAGTTGATTGAGAGCATGCCCAGTCGAATTGCAGAGGTCCTAAAAAAGAAGGGCCAACACTGCAAATACTGACTCTTTGCATAAATGTCATGTAATTGTCGATAAAAGCCTTTGAAACGTATGAAGTGCTTGTAATTATATTTCAGTACATCACAGAAACAACTGAAACAAAGATCTAAAAGCAGTTTAGCAGCAAACTTTTTGAAAACTAATATTTATGTAATTCTCAAAACTTTTGGCCACCACTGTATATGTTATTTAACAGGCGAAAGCAGACACTTTTGTCCAAGCGATTTACTGAATAACTTTTTTATATGACTGATTCGTCTATTTCTCTTGCGATGTAGATGTGATAACAGTTAACGCCATTTTGTGGTTATATTCTGCGCCCATTAACGTTATACAACATCATGTGCATCAAAAATTTAATTATATTTAAAATATTCCATCCCTGGGCGGTTAAATAACTATTGGGTATGAATTCATATCAGTTCTTGAACATAATTTTACATAACTTCTTAATAGTATGCATTAACTTAATATGGCGTACTGGCGTTACATTTTAAAATACTATACAAAATAATTAATCAGAATACTTACTCCTGCAGTGCTCACTCACGCCAAAGAACTCCCCGCTCCGCTCAAGCTCGCCGTCTCTGCAAGATTAAGGATGGCAGTTTGCACGCACAGCTACTAGAAGATTTACATCTGTCAGATAGGTTGCTGACGTCATCAAGCTTAGTTTGAGTCTGCGCGTCAGAAACGGAAGTGCTATTAAATCGCTAACAATGGGCTTCACTTGTCTCAATTGAGTTCCAATGGGGTTGCCGTGTCCATTTCTTTTACTGTCTATGGTTGGGTGCACCAATAATGTTTGTAAAACCCCAAATTTGAAATTCATGGCTACCTGCCATCATCATCCATATCTTGCTGTTATCGAAATATAATGAATTACATATGATGCTAATCGAAAGCTAAGCCAGGCTAGTTGTATGGCTGGACAGAAAAGTGCACTCAGTACTCTAAATATAAAGACATAATATATACATTTAAAGATGTTTACTTTCAAATACGAAGTAAAATCATTCACTGATTTACCTGGTGACTTGATGAGGTATGAGTAAATGTCAGGGTAAGACTCTGGCCACTGGGTGAGGTTGTTACACTGGGACACTGGGAGAATGAAGGGACGTGTTTTTAAATTAACCAAATTAAGTTTGGAGATGTATCTTTCATGCTCTGTGGCAGGCAGGGTGGACATATAATTACTTGACACGTTTAGTCTTAAGGATTTCTTAAGTTATTCACAGCTCCCGGCTGTGTACGGACGTTGCTTTTTGACGCTAATTTATATGGAAATCTACGGGAAATCTAGTTTATTTTCCCCTAAAAAAGGGTGGTGACGAAATTGACAGTTACATTCCCGGATGTGCCGGTTGTGCGTATTAAAAAAAACTATTTAAACTGAATTGATATTAAATATACACTAACCATTGAGTAATATTTTCTTTATGTTTTTTGAAGGAATTATCTTAAAGTAAAAACAGACTTGTGAAATATGATTACAATTTAAAATAAATGCTTTCATATATTTTAAATGTAATTCAGATGATGCAAAGTTGAATTTTCTGCATCATTAAATCATTCTAAAATTATGATTTCTTGCTCATGAAACATTTCTTATTGTTAGCAATGTTGAAAACACTTGGGCAGCTTTTTGTGGAAATCGTGATATATTTAGATTCTTTGATCAGTGGTAAAGTAAAAAAAAAAACAGCATTTATTTATTTCAAACCTTTGTTGCATTATATGTCTTCACTGTCACTTTTGATCAATGTAACACATCCTTGCTGAATAAAAGTATTCATTTACCCAAAATCTGAATTGTATAGCGTATACTGTATTAATATGCTCTCTCTCAGTATGCTATTATCTGAAAATGTATCTTCAAGCAGAGATATTGTTAATCCAACTTGTCAAATGTTAGACTCTTTGAGACTTGACTTTATAGCATTCACTTCTGACTTGCCTTGGACTGCAGATTGGAGATGAGTCACGTCTTCACAGACTTCACAGTTAGCTGCTCTTCTGGACGGATGCAGCAGGTAGCAATTTCCATCTGATGTGTGTAAACGAAACGAAGAACAAAATCAACAGTCAAAAGCAGTCCGGGCCTACAATATCATTCCTTCCGATTCTCACATCATCTACTGAATGCAAAGTTAATCATAGACAATACACTAATCAAGTCTAGACCAGCATTTCATTTATTCATTCCTTCATTCAAAAAAACTTGATTACACAATGTGGAAAGAAAAAAAAATATGATGTCAAGTCTGAGCTATGTTTGTGAGAAAAGTGAGATGAGTTTCCGAATGATGTGGATCTTTTTTTTTTTTTTGCATAATGAAATTTCTTAGTCATTCTTACAGAAATCCACAGTATTCCAAATGCTTCATACACAAACACCCATAATTTAATGGAAGGCTGTATTAGTGGCCTACATGTTAGAAGCCTCATATAAAGATTTATTTATGCTTTATTAGTAAGACTTTAGTTACTCACTTTTCCAGTTACTGGATTTGCCAGACTTTCAAATTCAATCAGTCCCTATCAAATTCAAGTGTTTTCCATCAATTTTTGAGAATTGAGACTGACTTTGCATGTACACATGACTGTATGTCTTCTATATAACATAAAGATCATTCTTTCTTAACTGGCTCTCTACCATCTTAATTACTGTTTTTCTACATCTCTCTTGTCTACTGCTACTGCCTTTTTTTTCTCTCTTTCACCACTGCAATTATGAGTGCTAGCAAACAGACCCAAATGCCCCATGGGAGATGCAGAAAGGACCACGCATGGCAAAAATTAGAGAGCAGAGAGACTCTGATGCTGTCATTAAACAGAGCTATCAATGCAAATCATTTCAAGAGTGTTGTTTGTTTCTTTGATCTAACTCTGAAAATGGTGTGTTAACAAGTCTTTAACATCTTCAAGTCCAGCCGGATGTGCATGAATTATTGTTTTTGATCGTAACAATGAGTTTGTGTAAAAAAGGGAAGAATTAACTTGCATAAGCCTATCATTTCTTGGCCTTTTCTTGGCTTATATGACAAACATAAAGAGACAATGAGTACTGAAAATTAATGATCATGTATGTTAATGATCAGGACATGTGTATTAATGATCTGTTATACACTATCATTGCATTTTTACATTTTCTGAATAAAACTGTGAGTGGTGCTTTCCCATGCAATGATCTTGTGGGTGGTTGTTAGGGCATTGCAATGTGGTTGCTAAGGTGATCTGAGTGATTTTTTTGCCCATGGCTATGTGGTTACTAAGTGGTTGCTTACTGGCCCAAGTTTTTTTAAAAATCCACCCCCAAGTTTCTATGATATTTTGGTCCATAGACATGGCTCAGATTCCTCATTCAGTGTCTTTGGGATTTTTATTTAATATATATATATATATATATATATGTTTTTTTTTTTTTTTTTTTTTTTTTTTTGAATAAAATAAAATTCATAAGCAGACTTATGTTAACTCTTAAACTCTTAAAAAGATAGTCCACTCAAAAAAAATTAATTCTGTCATCAAACCTGTGTGATTTTCTTTGAAACACACACACACGAGAGAAAGAGAGATAGAAATGTCGCTGTGTTTTTTTGTCCATAAAATGGAAGTCAACAATCACCAAACCTGTTTGGTTACCAACATTTGTGAAAATATCTTTCCATATGAGCAATGGTAGTGATTCTTAAAAGATTGTGCACACAAGACTGCCTTTATTATATTTAAAAAAAACAGTAATATTGTTAAAATATTGTTTTATAAATATAAACATAACTGTTTTTTTTAAATTATTGCATACCCAATCAGAATCATTTCTGGAAGATCATGTGACACTGAAGACTGGAGTAATGATTCAGAAAATTCTGAAAAAAAAATACATTTTTAAATATCTTAAAATATGAACTATTATTCAAATTTTAACAACATTTCACAATATTAAAATGTTCACCGCATTTGTCAAACTTTTGACTGATAGTGTATTATTATAAAATGTTAGACATTGCAAATTACAGTCACTTAATACAGTTTACCGCTAAAGAGAAAGCGAACTCTATCCCACAACAGAACTGAACACATCTGCGTTAACACAATCTGAGCTCTCCACCGTATGATAAGAAGAGCCACATCTGGACCTTACGCTGACCTGCTGCCTGGCAGGATTCTGCTGTCTTAGAGTCCAGAAACCAGCAGTCAGGGATAATGGAATTGCAGTTGTGGTTTCCCAAAAGTGGGGAGTTCCCCTTGCTTTTCCAGGCCTGACTAAGAGCTTTCTCTGTGGGCTGAGGAACAGGACTCTGCCCTTGTCTGCCAGAATGCTGGATGTCTAGCAGGGTCCTGTTACCTTACAGACTCCAGTCTCTGATTCATAGCTGCTCTGAATGGAAACGTGATGAAAGTAGTTTATCACTCAAATACGCAGACATGAAACGACTCAATATGCTACTGTTATGTCTCTCTCTGTGAGGTCTTAGTCTGCATTTATGACTAATCGTCTAAATACTCCACACACACACACACCTTACAAACCTCAGAATCCCCCATAATTTGCTTAATAACATTCCACTGAGGTCATCTCAAATAATGCAACCGACCAGGCATCATCCTCTTGTGAAACAGTGCCAGCGAAACTATCCCAAGTATTTCCAGACTAACACTCGAGACATTCTTCCCGTTAGTCCTACACAGATGTTCCCACCTCACCTTTGCAGGGGTGGAGTGATGTCATCAAACACTCAGAGAACTTGTGCGAGGGATGTTTTACTGACATTATGGTTTCCAGACCCATGTTAAATAAAGCAGGATGATTGAGACAATGACTAGACTCACCAATAAGGGTGTAACTATATGACTATTCCTGTTTCCTTCTCTCGCTCTCTCTCACACTATATATATATATATATATATATATATATATATATATATATATATATATATATATATATATATATATATTAGAGTGAAATCTGGAATCAATCTGATATGCTAATTTTGAGCTCAAGAATTTTTTTTTTATATATTGCAATAATATTTCACCATGTTACTGTTTCTTTTTTATCAAATAAATGCAACCTACGTGAGATGTTAAGAGACACCTTCAAAAACATTAACTGGTATATTTGAAAAATAAGCAATGTTTGCTATTTCAAGAATCACTGCCATTGTTCATAAGGACCACAAAAAAATATATATTTTGAAAAATGAGACCAGTATATAGATAGATGTTAATTATTATACATCATGCATCATGTTAATTATTATACATCAAGCCTACATATATGAAATAGATTAGGACGAGACAGCATAGTCCATTGCCGTCTCTATGATCATTTTTTTAGCAGATTTTATCATCCGGAAGAAAAAATTTGTATGCAAAACAATAACAGTACACCTCTCTATAACATACCGAATAACTGGAGGTATCATTTTCTTTTTGTTCCTTTCTTCCGCCTCATTCCCGTGAGCAGGCCATGATGTCACCCTGGAACGGGCCCCGTTGTGATAAAATTGATTGTCTCAATGCCTTGCTCTTAATTCACTGAATGAGCCACTCAGGGGAATTGAAAAGACACATGTAAATCACTATGATTCATATGTTGGACTGACACATCTGTGGCCACCCCAAAGCAGACAAGTGTAAGACAGGGAACCACTGCCCACCCCTGCCAAACGTGATCTTACAAAGGAGGAAAGGACCCCGACTGGATGGCTGGTACAACTAAAACTTCACGATTTCATCAGACTCACAACAGCATGAGTCTATTATGTGCCACTGTTTTAGACATGTAAAATAGTAATAATTTGTAACCAACGTTCATGCCCATAATTGACATGCCCTAATCTGTGGGCAGATGCGGGACAAAACAATAGCACAGGAGACTGTCAAAACACCCCCCCCCCCCCCCAGTGCCAGTCAGGGGAGGATGATGTCATCATCATTACACACCTCCGAATACAAAGACGTGCAGCACAGCCAGACGCACGTGCACAAAACACTACCCTGCACACTGTCAATGGACTGTAAAACAGAAACGTACTACTCCACTTTCTATTTGTGCATTTCATGTGTATGTGAGTGTTTGCATGCTTGTTGTCTCGTTGTCTTTTTTGGTCATACTGTAGACTAAACATACAGCATGTCCAACTCCCACAGGAGTAGTTGTGGGGACTCGGAATCTGTTTAGAGCCCAGAGACTCTCAAGTGTTGCCGGCAACAACAACAAAAAAAAAGGAGACAGAGAGAATTTGAAATATTAGCATATCCAAATGATATTATAGACAAACTACATTTCAAATGAAGCATATTTACAAGCCTTAGTTTGAAATATAATATATAAAAATGGAAAAGTAGGGGAAAGCAGGATAATATTAATGCTTAATAAATGTTGCGGAATCATTTAAGGAACAAAGCTCTCACCGCGACCATATGCATGCATAATTCCTCCTTTCAGAATCACAGAAAGCTGCGGTAACATGGATTTGTTTATTTCAAATGTTGAAAACAAAAAAGAATGAGAGCGACAGGAAATATTTTACAACATTTCAACTGAAGCACATTTACCAGCTTTACTTATGAATGTAATATAATAGAGAACAATATATAAAATATATTTCCACTTTTACGCAATTTTGCGACATTTTTTTAATGGGTCAAATTCAAGTAATTATTTTTGCATTGTGTGAAAAGGTGCAGCTTATACATTCTGATAAACATCTACTTTTGTGTTCCACACAAGAAAGTCAAATACATTTAAAACAACATAAGGGTTAGTAAATGATAACAGAATTTTTTTTTCTTGGATGAACTATCCGTTTAAAATGAAACAGTGTGTGTTTTGTCTAAGTAAAGAAACGGTAAACAGAGAAATCCTCTGAGAAATAATTTTCTACTTCGGTCATTACGTGATTGTCTGCTCTAAAATTCTCCACCACAAATGTGCTTTAAACACTCCGGTTAGTCTAAACCAGGAATTAACTTCAGTGTCTGGGAAACAAGCACAATACATGCACCTATGAAACAAATGCCACTTGGTTTGGTAAGACAGCATACATTTGCATTAAATATGCAAGACTCTAGAAAGTAATACAACAGTCAGAATTGTAAAGCAGGATAATTGTTGAGAATGTTGAGTAATAATTTAAAGCACAGCAAGCTCATTGAAAACATATTGGTATATACATGCATAAATCTTCTTTTTTCAGTTAGTCGTCATTTGATTTTTACAATTTGTGGGGTCTGAGTGGGTAGCAATAATAAAAAAAAAAAAAACATTTGTGAAGGCCCTGTATAAATGTAAGTCTCCTCTAAGTGGTAAATAAATATAAATTTACATTACAGAGCTATTTCTGTTATTTTTAAAATATGTTGTGGTGTAATGAAATCAGCATCGGTCTTTGTCTACCTCTAGTGTAATTATATCTGACATGTTAATATATTAAGTAATGCATTTATTTGTATTACTTTACATGTATTTACAGACAATGACAGCCCAAATGTTTGAGGAGAAGCCTAAATGTGTTACAATTATCATTATCATCTACCTTACATAAAAGCAAGATGCAATCTAGTACAATGACATACAGCTTGAAAATACTAATAATCTAACAATGCACCCTTTTCACTAAACTGCAGCCTGTAAAACTCTATAAGATACAATATGTATTTAAGGTTATAGCTATGTGTTGTGTGTATGTGGTTGTGTGTGTGAGTGTGTTCTTGGCTGCTTAAGTCAGCATACATTAGAGCAAAAGACTCAGAATAAGCACACTGACATCACTGTATGTGGCTTGAGCCCAAGAAACACCTCAATGGTTTTTGTGTCTGGCTTTCATGTTTTTGCGTGTGCAAGTAACTTTGTGTGCGTGTGTGCAAAAAAAAGAGCACGGGACAAAAAGAAAGATAACTAGTGACACAATAAATCCAATCAGTAAGCAAAAGCATGTTCTGATGGAAAAGAAAATACATTTTTAATTTATTACCTTCACTGCTTCATTTGATTTATGCCATTTATACTGGGAGAGTTTGTTGTTGTCTTTTCACTACTGTTGATTTAGGCTTGATGGCTACAAGTCCAAATATCCTTATGATAACTATTATGATAAAAATATTAAAATATAGCTCAACGTAAATGAAAAGTATTTCATTATTTAATCATCATCATGTTTTTCCGAACCTTTATGACTTTCTTAAAAATAATTTTTAAAAAGTCACATTAAAAAAAATTTTTTTGCATTTAATTCAAATTGTTACTTGCCGTTTCTTGTAACTAATTGTGAAATTTACTAGCAACAGTCAATTCTGAACATATTCCTCACCTGAAATTTCTCTCAAATGAGGCAGCTTCACTGGCGAAATCAATATTATGGATAGAGAACTGGATATTGGAGGGTTTTGTGGCAAAACGACAGATCTGTCATTCATTTCCATCTAACCTTATACTGGATTTACGACATGCAAAATGAAAAAATAATCTTCATTTTAATAGCTACTAAACACTCCCCAGCGCAAACAATGCCAAGCTCCATGGCCTGTAGTACATAAAACAGCTCCCATCAAGTACCCGTACCTCATCCACTGTAATGTAAGACATGAAGTTTGATTGAACACGGGCCCAAACCAATCTCTCGCACACTTCATCTATCACTGGGCCTCGCTGAGAACGCATGTCTCAGGGGAGAGAGCCAGTTCATCTCGTGGAGCCATCTCTATTGACCTCTGCTGTCGCTGTAAAACAAACAGCCATCTGTAAAAAGCATCCTGACAAAATATTTACTGTGAATGATAAATGTGTGGGGTGGGGGGGTATGATGGTGGGGTTTGGCTGGCCAAAGGAAAGCCTGTGAACAGTTAACTACCATTAAGTGGCGTTGACAAAACTGAAATAGAAACTTTCTGGATGTCTTTAGATTGAAACTGATGTATAACTGGGAGATAAGAGGTTTGGTGACAAAAATGTGCTCTGATGACCAAAGGTTCTCAACCTTGAGTTCACAACCCCATTATGTCACCATTCTTTTTCATGGCATTTTTTTTTAATTACTTTTAGCTCTTTTTATTGAGAACTCCATGAAATGTTGTCTTTTAGTACATGTTTTAGTTTTTAGGATATTAAATTCGATTTAATATCCTAAAGCTATACTCCTAAGATCATTGGTCTCAAACTCAATTCCTGGAGGGCCACAGCTCTGCACAGTTTTGCTCCAACCCAGTGGCGGTTCTACACGAAGGCTTAGGGAGGCCCGTGCCTCTGTAGACATGTCCCTGGCCACCCCTGTGGCAACCCCCGTGCTGAAAAAAAAAAGTAATATGATTTTACACGCGAGCGCCAAAAGCAGAACTAATGTGAAGCAACGTTCTACACGGGTAAATTAGTGCAGCGCACCCAAACACTTAGGAACTTAATCATATTCAGTGATACAAACATCGCGCTTTTTCACATCAGTTTGGGTGACTTGGGTCTGATTATAATTTCTCAAAGTCATCTGAAGCAATTCCATAGCTTAATGTTATGGACAGAAGACTATTTACATCATTAAATTAAAGTTTAAGGAAACCTTGTTTTCCCTCCTCTGCGGCTGTCAATCATTCTCCATTCAGTATTCAAATAGCGTGCACCTCGTCCATTTACAGCAGGATGCATGGTAAAACTCTCCAATATTATATACTCACATTATAATGCTTGATCTGTAGATAAAAAGGCTGTGGATTTGCATAAAATGACTTTATTTTGTGTATTTGTATTTTATGTTTGTTGCTGTTTTTAAAAGACTGGCGTGTGCCTGTTAGATCACACACACGTTTTAAAAGCCGTAAACTTTTAAAATCACTTTGTGAGCTCAGTTTTGAAGCGTTTCATATTATCATGGTTTTGCACACTGAAAGATTATTAAAAGCTTATTATATTTTTAGCCTGCACAATACATTTAAAATAAGCATAATTTAATTGTATATTATTTCTGTGTAGTGTAGTGTAAGCATTATAAATATATACACTTCTGAATTCTTGACATTCATATATAAATATATAAATATTAAATTGTGAAATGTATGATTGTCTGATCGAATTTTATAAGAGTACTAATAGTAATATGTTTTTATGAACATGTTTAGATTGTGTAAAATTACTGTGTAGATTTTTTCAAGAATTACTTTTTGTATTTATTTGCATTACATTTAAATAAAATATGTTGCCATTTTTAATGTGCCCCTCTGGTTAAGCACTGGCCCCTCCTTGGCCCCCGTAGTAAAATTTGTCTAGAGCCGCCACTGCTCCAACCCTAATCAAACACACCTGATCCAGCTAATCAAGGTCTTCAGGATTACTAGAAACGTCCAAGCAGGTGTGATTTGGAGCTGGTTGGAGCTAAACTCTGCAGAGCTGTGGCCCTCCAGGAATTGAGTTTGAGACCACTGCCTTAGATGTAACAAAATTCACTTGTAGATATATGCATTTAAGATAGGGAAAGCTGTACGAAACTATTGATGACTCATCCTGCACCTTTGCCAATCAAATGCTCTAGAATGTGAAAGCCCCTCCCCTTCATTAAAAAGAAAACATTTTACATGGTAACAATTTCATATGATGTGATTTGTGCGTAAACATGATTTTGATAAAAAATAATAAATAAATAAATAAAGTAAGCATTAAGGTCCCTGTCTAACCCCACCACACTAAAGCTAAACCATCAGTGGGACGTAAGCATCTTGCACGTAAATGTACAAATGAGATGGGACAAATTCTTATGAACTAGTCACCATTTCACCAAAAATGTAAAATACTTACAAACAACTAATTTTTTTTATGCATTTAATGTATCTTCGAACCTGAACTCTCATAACACAAGATGATTGAAATATCATTATCAATTTAATAATAATGTTGATTAAAAAAACTGGTAACTGGTCAAATATAAAAGGTGTTGTTATTCTGCACATTTATATATATATATATATATATATATATATATATATATATATATATATATATATATATATATATATATATATATATATAATGCAAATGACTCACCCAACCTCAAAACCTGTTGAAAACTGCTTTATGTTTGAAGGTTGACAACAGACCATTTTCTTTTTTAATGTTTACGAGTATAGTTTGACAAGCAGCCGGTAGATCTGACTGGCAAAAAGACAAAAAAAGAAAAGCGATTGAACATTAAAAACATAGGCGGCGTGCAGCCTCGGCGTTGACTGGAGGAGGACTGACTGGGTGTGATGTGATCGGTATGAGGTAATGGCGGGAAAAGGTAGTGAGGTAGTTTTTACGACCCTGGCACGCGCCTCCCCTGCCTCCAGCTGACACTATCGCAGTCTAATGAGAATAAATGTGATTCCAGCCTCGAGATGTCCGGCAGCCTGCGCCTTCTTGCGCGCGTCTACTTTCTCGTGGAGGAGTGTGTGTTTAGGGAGCGGAGCGTACGATGTTGATCAAATGACCGCCAGTAAATCAAATCATTATGATGTACCCCAAGAGAAAAACACAGGCTTCCATTCTCTTTTTTTCCTCTTCATTTTCTTTTTTTTTAAACGAAGACGTCACCCTCTCTCGACTGTCCCCTTGAAGAGACAAATAATAAAAGGAAAGGAGAGAGGATGGAGGGATAAAAGTTGTCCGTACGTAGGCTATACAGTGACCCCGAAGCTCTGTTTTTAAATGGTTTGCACTGGGCAGCGACGGCAAATATTCCGCCTGACTTCACCCGTTCGGTTCGGTAACGTGCCAAAGTCACCCAGTGATGATGATATCATAACGGATGATGTAATCCAAGCATTCCAGACTAGCCCTCGTGCCTATTTTCAGAATCAGAAAACTTTTCCAAACGAGTAGGCCTAGGGTGGGGAAAATCCTAATCCCTCAATTAGAACGGAAAAATTAATTTAGATGCCAAAAGCGGGTGATTTGCCAAATGAGTGAAAGCAATGGAAATTTTAAATGGAAACCACAGAATAGGTTTGTGCTATTATAAACGGGGCTACAACCTTGAATAATAGGCCTACAGCATTACACACTGGGAATAATTTTTTTATATATTTTTCTATTATGTCTTGGAATGCAAAGTGTATTTGAACTTTGGAAACATTTTTGTGTGTGTGTGTGTGTGTGTGTGTGTGTGTGTGTGTGTGTGTGTAACGTACATGGACAATGATGCTACATTTTGATTCTGATATAAAAAGTTTTCAAATATCCATGCATCCATTTTTGTAATCCTTGCTAAATATATAGCCTATATAATGTATTGCAGTGCAAACATTCGAAATATAAAATAGTACACAAATATGTTATATTTCTTAAACGTTTTACACACCATTTTAAGGGATTGTTCAGGCCAAAATGGAAATTCGGTCATCATTTATTCACCCTCGTGTCATTCTAAACTTCAGTGGGGTCAGTTTTTGCATTGACCTTTGTGGAGAAAAACATTATTTAAAGTAACTTCCTTTGTGTTCTAAAGAGGAAAAAAAACTCATAAAGGTTTGGAACGATAGAGAGTAAATAAAATGATGACTGATTTTCTACTTAAATGTGTTAGCTGCACAAATAATTACTGTAAAATAAATAAATAGGCTAACTCAACAAACAAATAATCATAACCTTCTTCTATTTAACAGTCTGAAACAAAGCTGACTGTTAAAGTGTAAATGAGGGTGTGTTTTTTGTGGGTGTAAACCTCTGTCCTGAGGCTAACCCTCCCACTCACCCACCTCAATAAGCATGACCCTAATTTAAACCATGTGCCTCCAAATTGAAAACATGGATTCAAAATTGAGTATTTGCTTTTTCACTGACTAATGTCTCCCAGGAGACACCTTCAGCCGGTCCAATTGTGTCAGAAAGAGGGGCAAGGGGCAATGTTGAGTGTTCATAAGCCTTCAGTTAAATGCTCTTGCATGAGCTTAAGTGAACACAGCACTGCACATACATGGAGTGTGTTAGAATCTGATCCGGGACGATTCCTGACATGAAGGCGTAATTTCAGAGCAGTCACCTGATCGCTGGTGTACGCAATATAAACTGTGAGATAAATTATATTCCATCATTTGTTGAGCCTGTGTTTGTGTGTGTGAGATAGAGACAGACAGACAGGGAGTGATTTGAGTTATAACCCTAAGAAAATAATCCAAAAAGAGGATTGGTGTAACCTGATTTGCTTTCTTAACACTGCAATGGTCAAGAGAGGTGAAAAAATAAGTCATGGTTGTAAAAGCAGAACTTTGAACGGGCATATGATAAACTTTACATTTATAAGATTGGTGTTCCAACACTCCTTGAATCACTTGTATTTAGACAAAAACTGATGACAAAAATACCACAAGCTCACACTGCCAGCAAAGATCACACTTCAAAATAAAGGTACCTTTCTCTCAAAAAAAATTAATACAATAAAAAAGTACAAAAGTTGTCACTTTAGGTGGTAATATGTACTTTAAAGGTTCTAATATGCTCTCTTTAGTGGTAAATAAGGTACAAAGGTTCTGCCCAAATGACATCTTTTTTTACCTTTTTTTCTGAGAGTGTATTGGCATCTGTGGTTGCTTGAAAACTTTTAACATGGAACCTTTCCATTCCACAAAAGGTTCTTTTAATTTTGAAAAATGTCTTCACACTACAGAAAGGCCTGATCACTGAAAGGTTTTTTTGAGGTTCTTCTCTGGCATCACTGCTAAAAACCCCCTTTTCAGAGCCTTCATTTCTAAGAGTGATAGGGATGCAAAAGTTTCTCACCTTTTTCTTTCTTTTTCTTCTTTTTGAACCCTGGACACTTTTCAAATCCTTCACAGGTGCTGAGCTCAAATTTAGTCTGTGGTTCAAAACAAGAGTTCACAGTCATAGCCTCTGGATTGTGGTCAGATTAGTCAGAGAGCGATACATGTAACCAGAATGAGGTTTATTGATGATGAAACCAGTTTTAAAGGCTCAATTTAATACAAGAAACATGAACAATAAGAAACAGAGAGATTCTGTGAAGGTTAATTGATTTATGAGATACTGATTGAAAGCTTGGTTTGATACCTCAGATTCACATTCCCAAGGTGATGCCATGGCAACCACAGAATGACCTCAGCACTGCATTACATCATATTCTCAAGCAGAGAAAAGGGTTCTTCCCTAAACTTGACTCATGCTGATAATGAATCTCAATTGTGCGACTATGACTGCGTGTCACTTGTTTTGCATTTTTAGTGCACTGCTTTTATAATGCAAGTATGAAACCAATCACACACACATACACACACACACACAGAGCGAGAGAGACAAGAAAACCTGTTGACCCTGCACAGATGGAGTCAAGTCGGGCAAATAACTCTGAAAGCAGTTTACGGCTGCAGTTTAGACCCGATTTCATCCTGATCCCAACTGGAAAAAACAGAAATCAGAGTTCAGAGTTCAAAATATCCATTCCAAAAGCTCAAAATATAATTCAGTTTAAATGTCAAAAATATTCCCATATTTAAAACCAGGAGCCTTCAAATCTTTACCTCCCACTCAAGACTCACAACCAATTCAGGGACACAAAGTATAAATAATACTTAATAATACTTAGAAAGTTATAGAATAGTTCGAATATATGTCATGAGAATTTAAGTTCTCTCTCTTTCTATATATAAATATATATATAGAAAACTCAGGATTTAGACTTTAGTGATTTTTTTAACTGTTCCTTAAAAAAGTTCCTTAAACAACAACAAAAAAAGTACTGTAGCCACAAATCCCTCATTAAAACATTTAAAGAAGTGTTGTGATGACCCTTCGTGAGTCCAAGCACAATAGTGGCCATTAGTTTCCTGTTTTCTCAGAATGACTGACTTACTCACAAAAGAGTCAGAGGCCATTCTGATGGGAAGTGAGCCCATAGTAATGGGAACATTACTATCACACAGATTTCAAAAAGAGAAAAACAAATGTGCTTTGGATTGAAGGGAAGACTTAAATGCAAGCATTATATTCCTTCCTTGGAAAAAAAAAAGTCTGACGTCAAAAGAGAACCTTTTTAACTTATACACAAAGATCTTTTTATTATTTAGTTCTAACCATCTATACACTGGTGCTTTAAAGAATGGAGACATTCTAACAGAAATATATTTACGAGCCATACAGTCGACTCAAACCAGAATAGTTTTCAAATTTGGTCTAAATTACTCAGTAAGGACATAATTTTGGTAGAATATATTTGTTAGTTAGTTTGTTTGTTTCTTTCGTGCATAACAGGGTTAAATAGACACAATTTGAGTATTAACTGTAAAAAGGGACAAGATAAATTATTTGTCTCTCTGCCTTGATGTCGAAAGTGTCCAAATGACATAAATTCTTGCGAGTTTATGGAATGTTTTATTGTTTTTTTTATGTAACGGGGTTACACACAAACATCCAAACTTTACAGTATACATATAAATTTGTTAAGTTTAAATAATTTTACTATAATGACCTATGATCTATTAGAATTTACATAACATCTCATAGATTAGGAAAAATTTGGAATTGGATTGGATGCCAAATTGGAGTTCAATGCATATATTATACAAAAATGGTTATTGATAGCAAGAGGGTTCTTTGTAGCTGACACAACTGAAAAAAGCACTCGAGAACCTTTAGGAATGTGTAAACCCTCAAAACCGGCTCCTAATCTCTCCTTTTCAGCTTCCATGAAAACATCAAGCAGAGTCTGTTTTAGGTAAAAGATATTGTACAATTACTGACTGATAATAAAGTATTAATATAGTACAATAAATATCTAAGATTCAAAGTTATGTAAGTATTAAATACAAGACACATCATTTTCTTAAAGAAACATAAAAACCTTCACTGCGAAAACATCACAAATCTCAAAACCACGAAACATACCAGTCACGAAGATTCTCGTGACTTCGTTCAAGCCCATTTCATTTCAGCTGCAGGCCGTGATCGTGAGGTCCCACCACACCCTTCAGAGCCTATTTTAAGATTCTCAGAACTAAAAATAACTCTATTAATTCTGTTTCTTTAGTAGAGGGAGCATCAGGAAGGCTGAACGTGGGCTCCGGGTTCGATAAGATCACTCACGGATGCGTCAGCTTCCCTCTGATTGGATAATGAATCATACATTGAGAGTGAAGCGTGCGGGAAAGCCCCGCAGTGAAACACAGTGGAGGTTCTATTCAGCGTGAGATTGAGCCCCGGAGATAGACGTCTAGGGACCGAGGACACCACACACACACACACACACACACACACACAGACACACACACACACACACACACAGACACACAGACACACAGACACACACACACACACACACACACACACACACACAGTGCCGGAGAGGAAGGGGTCATCATCCACCACCCACTCACAGGGTGAGGTTTCTCTCACACACACACACACACACACACTTCCAGTCAGTCCCCCCACTCTCACAACCACCCCAGAGTCCTCAACTGGCTCTGCATCAGAGTAAAAATAAAGAGGGGAGAGACGAACAGAAAGAAAAAAGAAATTGAGGGAACAACATGACCCCACAGGAATATACACATAGTGTCTGCTGTATGACAGGCCATGAGAAAACAGAGGGTGAATTAGTGAAAGTCGAAAGAAAAAAAAATGTAGATAAAGAATTTAAGTTGATGAAGACCAGGGCAAGTTTCACAGATTGAACTGTCACAGTGGCTGTATCTTGCTAAATATAAGGCCGCTAAATCACGGATTAAACCATAATATCAAATGGTTGTGTAAGATGGTTTCAAACACCTATGTCCTAAAATTGGATTGTTTATAAATAATGAAAGATTTGTGAACTACAACTCCAATACCATATATTTGTTATACACTGAAAGAAAGAGTAAAAAAAAAAGCTGCCATGGCCAGCAAAAAATTTGACAATTTAGGTAATAATATACACCTTAGGGACAAAAAAGGTACAGAAGTGTCAGCTTTTTTACCTGCAGTGTAGCTGCTAGTGAATATAAACATACAACGTAAATTTTAAATAAATAAGATTAAATAGGTTATTTAAAAAAATTAAGTCTATTAATTTAAGTAATAACTGATTTATGATACAGATTTTTGTATGACACTTTTTACATTGTTTATACAAACACAGACATATATATATATATATATGCATGTGTGTGTGATCAAAACTACAGTAATACCATTATATTCTGAAATATTAAAATGTAACTGTTTTCCATTTGAATATATTTCAAGCTGAATTTTCATTTTTTCAATGTTGTGGGAAAATCAAAACAAGACAATCAAGCACAAGTCAGAAGAAACTCATTTAAGACAAGAATTAAATGTCAACAATGCCTCTATTTCGCCAACATTGTTTTTGTTGTTTTTTTTAAGACAAAGACATGGACCCCCAACAATGCCTGGCCTTCTCCTCTGGTCTTCTTCTCATACAACACTCATCCTTTTACTCATCTGTCTGGGTCTGCTCTCGTCATGTCCCAGGAAGTGACATAAGACCCCAGCCATCGGTCCTGCTAGACACTGTCTGCAGCTGCAACGCTGGCTTCTCATTGGCCTGTCAGGAGCCCACAGTGGTTCAACCCAGATCTCCACGAGCCTGGGGTCAGGGTCCTGTGGAAGTAGATGCTAAATTACAACAAACAACATCGTCATAAGGGACCAGCCTTAGGACACAAAATATCAAATGCACTGCTCAGAAAGTTTGTTATGGGCCTCAAAAAAGAATGAAGGTGTACTTACTTACAAAATATGCATCTTACAAGCGATGTTTTGGAGGGAAAATCCTGTTAAAAGAAATCAAATACTTTTGACAAGTAACTTACAGTAGTATCTTTATATAGTAAAAGCAGTTTATTTATTCTGATTGTTAACCACTTGGAACCCACATCAAGAGTTTTCTAACATTAAAGGATATTACAAGGTAAAATGAGAAGTTTTAAATTTTAACTGACTCTGAAAAACGTTTACTTGTGTTAATACTCACAAGTAAAGGAATCATAGCAGCTTTCACACATAATAAGCCAATTTAAGATGTTATTCAGATGACACGTGATGTCATCTAAAGGATTCTCCAAACTGAATGTCTGTCTGAGTGGTTTCGTGTCACAGTGTCAAGTCACAGAGCACATAAAATGTGTCTATGGCGTCCTCTACTGATCAGACTTGATATCGACAGTCTCGAAAGTCTTATAAGCGCAACACTTTTATTTTTGCCCCCATTTTTTGTGAGCTGAATTCAAAGATCTTAGACTTTTTCTATGTACACAAAAGGCATATTTCTCTCAAATATTGTTCACAAATCTGTCTAAATCTGTGTTAGTGAGCACTTCTCCTTTGCTAAAATAATCCATCCACCTCACAGGTGTGGCATATCAAGATGCTGATTAGACAGCATGATTATTGCACAGGTGTGCCTTACACAGGCCACAATAAAAGGCCACTTAAATTGGCGATTTTAAAAATAAATTGTTTATGCCTATGCATGTTCATTTTTGTCTTTTTATTTTTTTAAAGAAATTGAAAAAAAAATACAGAGGACATATCATAACTTATGTATGAACTATCTTTTTTAAAATTATTTAAAAAATGTTTTAAATTATTTTTATGCTCTAAACAATGCAAAGACATGGAAAAAAATAACTTTTTCCTAAAACTTTTTTCTCTGGCCTTAAGAGGTTAAAACATACATTACATAACATAACAGTTCTTCTGTTACAAATAATTCAAGATTGCTTCTTCTGAATAGTTACTGTTCTAGACCACAGAGCATCCAAATAGGTTACTTTTAGTCTAAACTGTATATTCCACAATTTAAAACAACTTTCTTTGTTACGAACAATTAGAATTGTTCATGTTTCTTTAAAATAAAAACCACTTGAATTTATATTTTATTCTGCTTTGCTATTTTGTTTGATATGAAATTATCTAATACTTTTTTGCCCAGAGCATCCCTGAAAAATACTTGAATTATCTTCAGGAAGCGGAGCACGAGATGTTTATATTGGTAAAAAGCTGGTTTTGTGCACCATCTAGTGACAAGAGATGATTCTACACATGCTGCAGTTCACATCATTTGCACACACAGCAAAAACATATATTGATTTTCGGAATGGACTAAGTATGTTTGTTGTAACACTGAAAATGATTTTATTTGGAACATCATTACACTGTGATGTCATAACACTGGAATGCACATATACAGATGCATATCTTCACACACCCTCCCCAACCAATTCACTCCTTAACACTTTCTTTTTAGCAGGTGACAAAGGGCGGCCACACCAGCCCACCCCGAGGTGTGACAGCCATCCCACCCGCTGAGCTGAGAGTGAATTCACCACCATCATCATCTATTGGACTTGTTTTACTTGTAGTCAGCTGAGCACAGACACATGATACTGATATGTACGAGAGAATGTTGTTCTTAGGCTTGAGTACTGACAATTCTACAGACAGCGTTCATGAAAAAACACTCCTCGTGAAGATCAACACCTTCAACCAGAATGTGAAGCATCACACTTATCAAAAATGAGATGATTCACAGATAGTTCATGCCATTTTATATTTCCTTAGAAAAAAAGTAGTGTCTGTTTATTTAGATTTCCTCTGAGAATGTTCCTTATAAATTCACAAAGTGAAATCTACTAATTTTCAGATATCAGGGAAGGAGTTTGAAAGCTCCCTCAGTTTGAGAGTTGTTTCAGTGGATGAGAGATTGTTTTCCTCTCGCACAAATGTGAGTAGGTTACCCACAATAAGTCGAAGACAGTCCCGAAGTTCTCTCAAGTCTCTGTCCGAGTGAGAACCACCTTCTGCAACAGCCATTCTCAAGCATATGTTCTTCAGGTCAACACTGTCCTGAAAAAGATAATTTTCAGATATGGCTCATTTAAAAAAAAGAGTTTCAAGTGCACACATCCAACAGGCTACAAGCTCAGTACGGGTGTTCAACCACAAAGAGTTGCATGATAGGTAAAAACTCATAGCCTTTTGGATAAAAGTGTCTGCTAAATGCATAAATGTAATTTAAAGGAAGAACAAAGTTGGCACATCACAACAACAAAAGTATACAAATATTTATTAATGTTCTCACTATAGGTGACATTTCGAGCTTAAAAGCTCTTTATAAGACTGATGAGGCTTGAAACGTCAGCTGGGGTGAGAACATAAATATTTGTTTTATAATTTTGGAGTTGTTCTGTGCCAAATTTGATCTTCTTTTAATTAAAACATCTTATAAATAAAATCACATGCAAACAATGGCAAATTAGTTTAGCTGCCACATACAGAACCGGCAAATGTCTGGAGATACTTCACTAAATATTTATTTTAATAAATTATTATTTTGTGTGTGTATACATTGATGTATGGCTATAGATATGAATGGTTGAAAACAAACTGGTTAGGAAAAAGCAGACAACACAAAAGAGTTATATTCTTATTGTTAACAAAGCATCTCATGGATCACCTGCTGAGCTGGTGTGTGTGTGTGTGTATAAATTGTATAATTCCCATACGTACATTTGCGTTATACGATAGTTTAAACTGCCTTTCATATTAGACTAAAATGCTAATACAATACAGGGTCATAAACGTGAAAATTTCACAACCGTTACTGCACAAAAGTTAGAGCCTATAGACTCTATCAAAAACATCTTACCTTACGCTTAAGCAATCTCCTTCCGTAAGACGCATCTTTAATTAAGTCTTCCTCAATAGAAATGAGGCGCGTGAGAATCTCGAGCAGTCGCGTGATGCAGCTCTCTCGCGCTCTCTCCGCGATCGTCTTCAGCTTGCGGGGCTCCTTCATCACATCGCCCGGTACAGCCCCTGAACACGGACCCTCGCCATCTCTATTTATGGCCGTCGCGTGAGCTTGCAATTCATTGAGGATGTTTAAAGCGTCGATCTGATGTGTTAAAGAGCAGAGCCCCATCTCTGCAACCTGCTCAATGACAGATCAGCAGTCCTTGAGAGAGAGAGAGAGAGAGAGAGAGAGAGAGAGAGAGAGGGGGGGGGGGGGGGGGCGTACAGGAGGCTCTGATGCGACAAACTACCGGTTTTAAGGTTTTTGCTTTGCTGGGACAAACTGTTTCTTTAACGACTCCTCCATTGTTTGTGTTTGGGATGGATGAGCACTTGCTTGCACATGCTAATGTGACCTGCTAGTCCTGCCTCCACTATCGAGGTGCTCAGAAAAAGCTATTAAATGCTAATCACACACAGTTAGCATTTTAAAGCCTTAATTTATTGTTTACCCTGTTGGGAAAAAAGCTTAAGCCTAAACTATTTTGCTGCCAGATCAAGCAGGTTTAAGTTTTATTTCCCCGTCAGCACATTTGGTGAATGTATTAATAATGTCCTGGCTCTTGATACCGTTGTTATTATTTATTTATTGCTATTCTGTAAAAGAAAAATGACAAGAAAAAAAAAAACTCAAAAACATGACCTCATGCGACCCAAGCCACACAATTCTCGAGAAGAGATCACATCTGACACCGTCAACTGCCGGTGCTTGCATTTCGCAACACAAATACTCAAAATATGAGATTTCATCGGATATTGAAGTATCCAATGCTGTCTTCGATGGAAAGTGTCAAAAATGTAAACGCACTTACTCATACCTGCATCTAGATTATTTCATGTCATCCAAAAAAAAGTTTTCTGCATAACTCAAGGAATTTACATGTATGCCCTCAGATCATAAGGTTTCATTAGACGTAAATTCAAAACGTTTTAGTTGGATTATATATACTTGTCTAGCAACCTATCCTAGTTATTAATAAGTTGACCACTTTTGCTCTTCTTTCAGATCTAGTCATTACAAGGTGTTATCAGTTAATGCATCTTTCATTATAGTCATATATAAACAGCCCATTCCTATAGTCTATCTGGTTAATCATTGAAGGAAATGAGACAACTCCTGTTCCAATCATACACGGAGCTTTTTAATTGATATGAAACACAAAAAGTTGTGATTTTAAAAGACTAAATTTTCAGTTCTACTCCGTTTTCATTACCATACTGCTTTTTGTACTTGAAAGCAAGTCAGACACACTCTCAATAACATTTAGCATCTGTTCCAAAGCCCACCACTGGGTCTGTGCTCTAATAACTCAATCGTGTCAGTCCTATACTACGGTATACAGCAGCAACATTTATTAAAAGCAGTGGGAATTCCGGCTCAAAAAGAGGTGTGATGTATCATAACAGCATTAGAGTACAAGAACTGATCTTGGCTCAGAGATCAGCCAATCCCAGATCAGACTCTGAAATGTCACCAATACATTACATGGATTTTTTCTTTCAACAGTATTCTCTCCAAAAAATAAATTTTAATGTGGGAACCACTGCTTTTTTTGTGCAACTGATCAATTAATATTCATTCAACCAGGTTATGGTAAAAAGTAAACCTTTTACGATGATATTTTAGCTTAATGGTCTTTGACCCAAGTTATGAACCTCACAGCTGCTACACTCGTGTCATGCAGATCTTCCACAGATCTTCCAAACCCATGTCACTGCATCTGAAGCTCTTTCTGATGAAAAGTTTCTGTGATCTAAACATGATTTGAGGGTCAGCAAACCTGCACAAGGTTCAGAAATCAAAACCACACGGGACTGCAAGTGCACACCAAACGAAGCCGCACTGTTCTGTCAAGGCTTGCGTGGGTCGTTTCCTGTTTCACCATAAAAGAGTACCAAGTTGCACATTAAAAACAGTGGGTGACAAATATTGAGAGATACATTTAAATGAAGTGCAAAGGTGTTGTGAATACAGATGGATTTGGGTCGAGAAAAATCTTCTAGAGTTTATTTACAAACCATTAGTGTCTTTAGTTCACACTAAACAGGTTTCACACTCTTTCTTTATTTACAGAACTGATAGTTTAGTTCTTGTTCATTCAGCTACTATCAGAATCTCACACTTCAGCGCCTTTATTTCATTAGTTACACATGGCTAGAGAGGTTGGCCAACTGAATCATGGTCCATGGGCTTTCAATTTGTTTGACAAAACTGCAGACTGACTAAAGAGATGCTCTAGGTGAATTGGTAGAAAACACGTATCGCTTATTCAGCACAGCCAATAACACAATGGCGACATAGTGGGTAACTGCGAAAAAGGTCTCAAAAATGGGAGTAAAGTTACAGAAGACATGCTTTTCCTTAGAAATCCTGCTCGATCCATTTCAATTACCGTCACGTTGGCCACACTGAACAGTTTTCACCACATCACTCCAGCTGCAACAGACCAAAGATCAACAACAGTTCATTTGTTGGGTGGGGACCGTGTTGTGAACCTCATCGCTGATCGGATGGGCTGTTTGTCTTCCTCAACTGCAGCATGCTCTGCCGTGGAGTGAAATTCTGATCGTAGAAAACCAGTTTAAGTGACTCTTGTGTGGCTCTGGGTGAAGATCCAAAGAGGAATGTTACTTATTTTGTAGATGCAGAGAATGGAGTGTTACAAAGCACTTCCAGAGATGATAAATAAGAATGAAGAACTATGACAACAAGTGGGCTTGTTTGGGAAATGGGTGGGTCTTATGATGTTAAAGGGCGGGGCTAAGTAGGAGGGACAAGTCACTGACAGGTTGATTAGTACCAGTGGTTAGTCTCTCTAGTTCATCGATTCAGCGTTTCGTCATCGATCCACAGCTGACGAGTGTTTCTTCTCCTCTATTTCCCATTTAGTTGGTTCATAAAAATTATCATAATGTTTTATAGACTAGCGTATTAAGTTAAATCTATAGTTTTATCCATATACACCTCCCAATGCTGAGAATTTTTTTATTTAATTTGTTTTTTTTTTTATTGCTTTTTTTTTGTAAGAAGGCTAACTGCACACAGGGCAGCTCTGGGCCTGAGGCTGGACTGCAGGGTGAGCGTTATAGTGGCCACACGGTGTTGACTTGGTGAAAATGTTTAGTTCTCCTTCTTGGCCTCTATGTTGCCGTAGCTGGATCCGGTCTTCTTCACTTCGGTTACACCGATGAGCCGACGAACTGCTACAGAAGCTGCGGAGAGAGAAACGGTGACAGAACAATAAGCTAGTGAAATCAACTCAGTATCCTTATCTCATATCTCTCTATTTATGTTTTAATCTTTTGTTCCTTTACAGTATGTAATTTTACCTCATAGACTTGCAGATTACTTTCATGTTTTGGTGCACACTGAAGGTTATTACTTTTAGTGGTAAATAGTTTTTAGTTTGTGCCATAGTTAAACATGGCAAAACCACCCAATTAAGGAATGGCTTTGAGAAGAAAAACAATAATAGGGCAATCATCAAGACAGCTAAGGACACACAGATGAATCTTGATTATTGCTAGACAAGGCAAACAATATTTATAATTTAAAGAAAAGGGACATTCTAGATAGCATTTTATTGGGATCTTTCTACACCACTTACAAACTAGTAAAGGCCCTGGTATATGAAATCCAAGAATAGGGTCATATAGATTTTGTCATATAGAACAAAAACAGGCCGAAAAGAAGTGTGTTTTGAGGTCATTTCGGTAGTTCCAAACAGCTCACCAATGCAAGCTTTCTGGGGGACTTTGCTTTGGCTCCTAAACACCTTTGAGCTTTCATTGGTCCGTGGCGATTATGCATTTGGTGGGTGTTTTCTGAAACATCACCTTCTCTGATGGGCATTTATTTTCTCTGTGTGTTCCTCATTCTGCAGAGGTCCAACAGTAAATCAACATCTCCTGAATACACTGGAGTGTCGAATAGCTGAGCTGCACAAATATAGTACGATCGCTCGCGGATAGTCTTTAAAGATTCAGAGAAAGTATTTAATTCCTAGAGAAATTACAATGAAGCTTGGTGTCGACAACCCGAGATTATGCAAAAAGCTAGGCAGAGAAACATACGAGACAGTTTTCCAAAGCCATGAAAAGAATGAAAGGAAAGAGTAAAGATATAAGGTAGCAAGTAGCTTACTAAATACATGTTTCAAATAAATGTTACACCATACTGTTGCTGCTGTTGTTCTTTCAATAAGCAAATTTAAAGGGTATACAGTAAATGAAATGACAAACGACCATACAATAATAAACCTTTGTTTTTATCAAAAGTAAATTATGACACCACATAAAATATAAAAAGATTTAACAATTTATCCAGTTTAATAAAATAAATGAACACTAATAAAATAAAGTAACAAACTCACTCCAATATTTTTTTCCCACATCATGCTAAAGTTTTCAGACTATAAGACATTCACACTTCCCGTAAAGGACTGATTATGGAATGGTTCTTTTGTATTGCAAACATGATACTTGACTCTGAACTGCTGCTAATCACTATTCTTTTGTCTTTACTATTCTGACCATTGGTGTCCGTCTCACTCCTAGATTGCCTACACCTTTTCATTTAATTGTTGTTTTGTTTAAGGGATAGGCTCGAGCATCGTGACACATTTACATTAATCTACACCCAGCCTCCAGCAGTAGTGATGGGAAGTTCGGATCATTTTAGTGACTCGGTCCTTTGAGTCTCGTTTAGCAAAATTAACAAATCTTTTTTTCGAGTCTTTTAGTTAATTTTTGCAAAATGTAATTAAAATGTTACGTGTTACTTCCCTAACACATCTAGTACTTACACAAACATTGATCACACTAAAACAATAGAAAACTATAACGCTATAAGAAACAGAAAAGATCAAATCATTATTTACCTGGGTCTTTAGCCTATGATTAGCTCACCTCACTTCAGCGCTCTGCGCTGCGCCGATGCATTGCTTGCTTTCAAACCAAAGCGTAAATACACGCCATCTACGTACAGCTCAGATTTGCAAAAATGGCACTACGCTGATTTGAAGAAACACAGAGGAGAGGAATTGTTGAATAAACTCGTTATTTTAGTTTTCTTCGTGTACAAAAAGTATTCTTGTCACTTCATAACGTTACGGTTGAATCACTGATGGCAGATGGACTATTCTGATGATGCCTTTCATACTTTCCTGGAACTTGACAGTTTTATTTATTTGGCAGTAAAAGTCTCAAGCCTCCCGGTTTTTATCCAAAATATCTTAAATTGTGTTCTGAAGAGGAACAAAGCTTTTACGGTTTTGGAACGACATGGGGGTAAGTGAATAATGACAAAATTTCCATTTTGGGATGGAGTATCCCTTTAACATAACATAACATTATTTAAATCTACAATTCATGGGCTTTTTATGAATAAGCTACAAAAACTTCAAACCACTATGGCTGAGAAAACATCCACTGACCGACAATGAGGAAGATGCTGAAGCCAATGATGAGGAGGGGAGAGCCACTGACAAAGACGTCCCAGGCGAAGTTAATAAGCGGAGAAAGCAGGAGAGTAGCCCAAAACAGGAAGTTCAGCAGTGTCCAAACTCGACGTTTGGTTTTGATGGTGGGGCCAGGGTAACAGCCCTCCTTTTCATAGTGTTCTTGTAACACATCCTTGAAAGACAGAAATGTGGGATAAATTGCAGCACACATCAATCCAATAAATCAGAAATAAAAGTTCAAATAAAGAAATTAAACTTAAAAAGGCCGGTTCATCTAAAGCCTGAGCTTTATACCTTTTCTTGGTAGAGTTTATGTAACCAGTTAGCACACTCCTTTTCATCATCAGGAATCTCCTCCACAGGGAAGCGCCTGCCAACAGAACAGTGAGGGGTCAGAGCAGCACAAGATAGACTCCAATAGAGGGTGCTGGAACTTAGCAATGTACAGAGCTTCTTAGTTACAACCTTAATCCAAATATTTAAGGAGATCTCAGGTCAGCAGTAAAACACAAAACCTGGACACTCATAGTCATTTATCATAATACATCCACCTTCAATTTAAACCTCATGTCAGATTTTGGAAGTAAAGCAGCTAGTCTATTAAACTAAATTAAAATCTAGTGAACTTCAGCTGTGACTCACCTGATGCTCATGTCGGCTTTGTATTTCTTGCCGTTAACAATGCCCAGCAGGGTCGGGTTCTGCTTGTCTTTGAAGTTCAGCGTGACATCGTACACAGCTTCCACTATTGAAACAGAACGAATACATTTTGAAGTCACAAAATGGAACGTTTGAATGTTCCAAAGATACAGTGTATATGATGAAAGAACTTCCATTTTTGAGTCTCTCTTTTTTTAATATTCAGTCTTTTCCCCACACAAAGCCATAATCATTTAAATATTGTAAATCAAGTGAATGAGTAGCACGGACCACTTTTTCATAGCTTTGGCACCCTTTTTTAGCTTGAGAACTTCAGTCATTGAATGGACAAGAGAGACCGATACATTCTTAAAAATATCTTCTTTTGTGTTCCAAGGAACAAAGTCAGTCAGTCAAACCGGGTTGAAAATAATGACCATTTTTTAGGAGAACTCCTAAATTAAATAATGTTTCTAATGTAATTAGAGATTCAGAGCAGCAGATATCATTCATGGCAGCATAAGAGAGGAAAAATCTCAATAGAGTAAGAATTGAACATAATTGGCATGAACATCAGGATGATGGAAAGCAGTGCAGCATGACTACACACATTCATGATGGCATGATCTGCAGTCAAATCAGGTACTCGAGTCCATTTCAGTCACCTCGTTAGGGGAAAGAACAATTGTGAAACAAACAAGCAATCAGTAAGTGATGTCCTATAAAAGTAATTACTGGTGAATTATAAAGCATCACAGAACAGAGTCACACTACTAGATATGCATCACACACTTAAATAATTGTAGTAAGCATCATATTGTGACATGTATTTAGATGAAATCATATCATTTCATACCTTAAAAAAAGGTATATATATATATAGGTATATATATCTATCTATATATATATCTATATATCTATCTATCTATATCTATATATATATATATCTATCTATATCTATATCTATATATATATCTATCTATATATATATATCTATCTATATCTATATATCTATATATCTATATCTATATCTATATATATATATATAGAGATATATATAGATATAGATATGGAAAGATATATATATTTTACCAACCCCAAACTTTTGACCGGTAGTGCATACCTAAAAATAGTGTAAACTCTCAGCCTATATTCAGATGCAGATAGCAGGTGACATACAGAAGAGCCTCTCAACCAAAGAGGTGTCAAGAGTATTCTGGGGTCATGCAAATTCTAGGAAAAACATTAGTTATCACCATATGGGCCAGCAGCATCACGTTACAGATAACTGCACTCTGTCTAGGGTCACTCACTCATACTTAGACATTATTATTAGACACCGGTCAGGAGGAAATCCATAAAAAGCATCAAGAAAGGGGTCAGTTTATGGGTTTGGACATGTTCCTTTGAGACACTAAGACCATTTGTATTTTCTTGACTCCGGTCCATTCAGGACCACCCACCCAGGAAGCAATGTTTGATTCTTAACAGGGTAACACACAGCAGCACTGTATAAACAGCAGCTCTGTGACAGTGATGGAGTGTGTGGAAACGTTCATCTGACCTGTTCCCTTGAGGCATTGCAGTGTAGTGGTGAATCCTTTGGTGCGGGGCAGCAGGTGGTACTTCAGTTTTGGAAGGCCCTTACTTTCAGCGACCTGCATGCTTATCTCATGTTTCTTTTCTGTAAATCTTGTTCCTTCACAGTACAGCAGGAACTGCCAAAAACACACACACACACCAGAGGATGTTAACTCCCGGGTCGGTGATAAACACATTAATCCTATCTCTTCATAATCCCTGCCAACGGAAACTTCCGCCTCTGTAATTGTGCTTTACTACAGGTTATAGTGCAAGGTCAGAAATTATTACAATATGGTGTTTTTGCAATCTTAAAAAAAAAGAAGAGAAAACTGTTTTCTTGTAAACTGAGTATGGGGAAAAGTTTGCTTTGCATTCACACTTTTTTGTGACTTCCATTTCATTATTATTTTTTTATTTTTTACAGTCTCTGTGCCTTGGTTTGCAGTTTATGTGCATATAATGCCCAAGCACAGGACAAAAGTAACACCAAGCTCCAAATGCGAATTGAGTTTAAGTAATTTTATTAGGAACTGCAACATCGTATGCTTTCAAAGTGTAAAAACATATTCACCAAAAACTACAATTGAAAACATTTAATACAAGCACACAAAAAGGAAAAAGACTGAAGTACTGGTTAACCAAACACTGCCTATCACAAATTAAATTGTTCTGAACCCTTAAAGAACATTTGCATGGGTTTAGAGATTTGGTCAATTTGAGGTTGTGGTTGGCCCTACATTTGATTGCATACTCCGTACACATCACCGTGGTAAAGAGAAAAGGCTTAAGTCAATCATAAAGCTCTGCTTAATTATCAGGTCATTAGAGCATCCTTATCGCTCAGTGTACTCACCCACATGTATTCTGGGTAATCTCGGAGACGGTTCAGCCCACTGAAGACAGTTTCTCTGTCCTCCTCCCACTTCCGCTTACAGAAAACGATTTCCAAGAAGTACCACGTCCAGCCGATCAGAGGAACTTTCAGCAGTTCGTGTTTAGCCAGAACCTTAGAACTCTGGATGAGAAAAAATAAAATAAAAATAAAAATAATTAAAGGGTGGATAGAAAATGCAAGAAAGGAATCAGAGATGAAGGTAGAGAGGATAGAGAAGAATTCAAATCAGCCACTCAATCAAAACAAATCCAAAATTAGAACTCATCCAAGAGAGAAAAGTCTAACTGATCTCTTGGGATTGATCCTCATGATGAGTACGATTTCTAAACACAGAACAAAATGGATGATGACTGCAGCTTCTGCTAATGCTAACTTAAACTACTAAAAAGCATTGTAGTTCAGTTAAATAAAATACAATTATAAACAAAAACAAAGTTTAAATAAAAATGTTAAATGCTACCTTGGCAACTAACTGAAATAAATATTTATTTGAATACAAAAGTTTCAAAAGTTTTTTATTTGAAAGTTAATAAAAATAAATAAATCTTGAATTCAAAAAAAGAGATTTAGAATATTTAGAATTTAGAATAGAAATATTTACAATTATAATGAATTTAGGACATTTATTATGTGCCTAGGTACTTTGATTAAAACAAAAAATAAAATAGGCATTTCAAAATATTAATAAATACAGAATACATACACACACACACACACTTATATAATAAAATGGCACTGCACAAAGTATAACCTGGCCATCACAGATGTCTCATATTGTAAATAGCAGAATTATGCTCTTTCATGAATGTATTTTCAGCCAAATGAAATTCCAAAAGATACTGTGATGAACTTCAATCTCAATACTAGTTTCACTGCATGCAAGTACTGATGGGAAACAACTCCACATAATAAAAAATATTTCACCCAATGTCAATGTGTGACATGATTTTTGTTCTTCACAATAGTATCATAGCCACATTCTAATATGCAAATGAAATTGTGTGCAGAATACACACTTTTCTGTTGAAGGAACCACATCAAAGAAGCTAGTCACACATTCATCAGCATCCACTTTAGTTTGGATGCAAGTCGAGAGTGATTCAGCTCACAAAGTTGAGATACAGGCCTACACGAAGACCGTCACCCCTCAAAGCTAACACCATCCTTCACAACTTCCCACTTCACTACGTCGTCTTCACTGCTTGTCAGGACTCACCCCCAGTACGCCGTATCTCTCACACATGGTCCAGCCACACAGAAAGTCGATCTCATAGTTGTGATTGAGGATGATGATGACGTGCTCTTTACCAAACTTATCCACCGTGGCCTGATCGGTGTAGAGTGTGCACTCGGTGCCAGACCACCACTCTAACAGCATCACCAACTCTGTTAAGAAAGCAGTAGAAAAGTGTGTCAAGCAGGTGTTATGATGCCAGGTGCAATAGAATGATCTATATTGTGACAACCGCCATGCAAATTGTAGCCAATTCTCATCTATAAATTGCTCCAGATAAAAGCTTCTGCTAAATGAACAAATGTAAATGCAAATACATTTCTCCCAATCCCAAAACACATGCAAGTAAGAGGCCAGTGAAATGGGAGGATAATACATTGTTTATATAATATGAATAAAACACGTGGACAAAATATATTTGAATGGATTTTTATTGCTGCCTCCATATACATCAGTGTGTATTTTTCAAAGTCTAAATGTATTGTTTTACTAGTACTTATGTTTATTTAAATGTCTGAAAAACTGCATAGCTGTGATTACATGACAAATGCTGAGCTCGTCCATCTCGGGGCTCAATGCCAGCCAAAGCGTGAAAGCACAGCTTGAATCTGACAGTTATGTGACGTCACTGAACGTTTTCAATCCCGTGGGATCGAACTCCCAGGGGGCACAGAAATAAAGACTAAATTAAAGACATTTTAAAAAACATTAAGTGATATCCATTCACAAATGCTTTATATATTACAGTAATAGGTACCCGGCTCTGGAACGAATGCACTTAAGAGCACCTAAAATGTTCTCATTAACTAGGTAAACACAAATGTACTTGCTATACAGGTCTGTAAAAACACTGAGCTGAGACAAAACAGTGACTCACGGCTCCATAGCGAGTAGGCGAGTCTGGTGTTGATCTTGCGGTACAGCTGTTTGTTGAAGGGCCACAGCACACAGGTACACAGCTGGGTGAAGTTGATAATGAGGCCGCTCACCACAAACACGAAGCCAATCAAGAGCTGCAGTATGAACAGGCTCTTCAGCCACGCCACCACACCCATGACTGAGAGCCCCTTCCACACACACACACACACACACACACTCACCCCCCCACACACACTGCTGGAAGACAAGAGAGACAGAGACGACACCAAACATGGTTTGTTGTACATTTTTGAAAAACATATATTGTTGTAATATTGTTTTCCCCCCAACAAAATGTATATGGATAGATCAGACTATTCTTAAAAAGTAATATTTATAAATGTATATATATTTACATATCCATAAAAAATATTCATATATTCATAACTAAACTACTTAGTTGACCAAGCAAAAATACACAACATAGCTACTCACTGTGTCAGTTTCTCAAAATTAATTAACATGTAAACGCAACATCAAATTTTCAATCATTCTGATATGAATACATATGAATACAAACACACAAATATAAGTGCTGATCTATATATTATTGGTAACATTTGACCGAGAATCATGGAATTTGCATCAGTCAATCCACTGTTGTCCTCTCAAACTCGTGTTTAACTTGTTATAAAGTATAATCATCTCTGTTATCCTGAGATCAATACGGACATGAATGGATGTTTACTCACCACAGCGGGTTTGTCTCTACAATCCTCTTTTACACGGCCCTTCACTTAGTACCACCGACCTGAGAGAAAATGAGACCGAGCACATTTAGAGAATCCATGGCAGACCAGCCGTGAATGCAACCGTCACCAAAATACATTAAGTCCTGTTTATTTTTACATCCACATCCTGTTCCAAGATATGAAAATCCACTGTAAAGTAGGCGAAAGTTCATGACCACAAGCCCTTGGGCACCAAAAACTCCATATGCACCAGCAAGAACTGCACAAACACACACCCTCTCACCCACTTGGAGGAACTCCAAACACCTCCTCCGATTTCACTCTCTAGCATGCACTGACTGCCTCATTTATGCAACCCCTTTTGCCCAACTGTATCTCTCACTCCATTATTATATGGCAGGCAGCATCTCAACGTGACTTGTCATGTACAAAAATCCCACTCTGAAAAAAAAAACAATATTACACAAACGCTCTCATTGGATCTGAAGGTCTCTGGTTTCAAAACGATTTTGAAAGCTTATCAAGCTTTAATCTCCCAGCACCACTTAATCCGATAACAACACAACAATTGCAAGCAAAAGACTGGATTAATACTCTAAAAAAAAAAAGAGTGCTTCAGCAAATTTATTTGCCAAATAATCTTTTAAAGCACTGCTTAACCAAATGAAAAGAGAGGACTGAACCCCATGCTTCCTTGCAGGTTTATCTGATACTCAGGATGAAGTTGCCTAACACGACTACTTCACCTGGCCATCTCGTAACCTGCAGGAGCCCCGTCTGACTCTGACCACATCAATACGATAATTTTCTATGTTAGTATGTGTCAACAGAGTTCAGTTAAGTCAACCATCCTAAAACAATAACTCACATCATCTCAAAGTGTAAAACACTAATTCAGCCCAACGCCCCATACATTCAGGCCAGCATAATCAGACACCTGCTGTTATATGTAAAAATCCCTGTTGAGCGAGCAGCTAGCGAAATGTTGATGGTGGATTAGAAGAGTTTTGAGATCTAATCAGAACGATGCCTTACAATAATAAACAATGATTCTGAACTCAATCTGCCAAATTAGTGTTGTCAAAAGACCCGGTACTTCGGTACCAAGTCGGTGCTAAAAAATTTTAAATGTAACGGTACCAGGTTTCTTTAAGTACCGGTAGTACCGAGGCCCCGTTCAAACCCAGTTCAGCACTATGATTTCCGCGAAGCAGAAAACGAGGACGGAATCTCAAAATCCAGTCATGAAAATGAAACTTACATTTTAATATGGACAGTCATGGAATTTGTTAAAGTTAGCATAAATTAATCAAATCAAATGTCCATATGGACCAGTATCTGTAAATGTTAAGCCGCAAAAGTTGTTTGAAATATGAATCCGTGTTCTGCGCGTCTCTGTGTGAATTAATGAATGGCAGAGACGAGCGGGTTTGTTTACTACATAGACTGAAGCGCATGACTCTTGCATTAATTTCAGCATCTGAGCTTCAGAGTTCTCTCTCCATCAAGCGATCTGAACTTTTCAGTTCATCTCAGTGGACGCACAGTGCACCTGTATTTGATGCTCTGTAAACTCTGTGAAGGCGCACGACTCACCGTCGCTTTACTGATAGCGCTGTTTCTCACACATGCAAAGAGAGAGAGAGCGAGAGTCTTACCACGCTGAATCGACACGCTATATGTAAACTATTCTTTGTTGTCTTCTCCGGTCAAAATAATGGAGTTCATTTAGAACTATTCATATTTTTCGAACAAGCAGAAGACATACCGGTTTCTCCGGTAGTGGGCGGAGCTAATGCGCAAATGGCAATTTCATTGGCTGGCGCTGATCTAGTACCGTCCCTGTTTTGATTTCAGCAAATCAGTTTGACCGAACGCAGACAACGTGATTAATATTCATGAACCCAGCAGCTCATCAATTCATAGTGCATTGTATATACATTAGTATGATAGTAGAATTAGTAGTAGTATTATCTTTTAATAATAATTAATATGATCTATTACTATTTTTTTTTACAGAAACCCTCAATGACCAAAAATATCTTAAGCATCACCACCAGTCTTAAGTTCAGCTAAAATGACAAATATGCATTCATTAGGCCTAAAAGTTAATTTTTACATAAAGGCACTGTGCTAGAAATATTACTATTATTTAGTAAAATGTATGTGATACTGCTACTACTGTTGAAAAAATTTATAAAACTTTATTTTTTAAAGAAATAAATCACAATATTTCTTCCATGTTTTAATTTTAATAGCAAATCCACTTTATTTACAAAAAATAAAATGTGTTTAAATTTCATAAATTAAAAGACAAATTAAATTTGGGTGAAACTTGTTTACTGTTTTTCATAATTATATAACTTGTAGAAAAACTTTAAACACAATTGTCAATAAGTATAAGGAATGGCATTGGTTTTATTTTTAGTGCTAAAAAGTAATTTTTTTTAAATTAGCATATTTTTGTGTTTTGCTTTGGTACCGAAATTTGTACCGAGAAGCGTGGATTTTCACTGGTATCGGTACCGAATACTGAAATTTTGGTACCGTGACAACACTATGCCAAATCTACGTTCCTTTTCAAACAAACACAAAACAATCATGTTAACTTGTGGGCAGCGAGTAAAAATGTATACCTACAAAGCTTTGGTTCCTGCACCAACACATCAGCCCGAGACAAACCAAACACAAACACCTCACACGAAAACCATCTGAGTGCAGAAAAAATACAGAAGGTGCGAATGGAAAGAGTTGAACTCTGTGCTGCTATTTATTACTGCACAAACTTATGTAAACTTTGGAAGCCTACCAAAGTGTGTTTTTGTGTGTGTTTGAGATCAAGAGAATGGCAAAGTGCTCTAAATGCCAAAAACCTTCGTAACAGCGTTGTGTGTGTTGCACTAGGTGTGTGAGGGCTGAGGGTGGAGTGTGTATATGATTTATGAAAGATCACCTGATCAACTTGCTAGAGCAGAGTACTTTCTCAGCCAACAAGATATTGTTTCTCAACAACTATATGAGCAACAGTAGACTAATACACTAAAGCCTCTTTCACACCACGTGTTGATCCTGGACAATTGCCACAGTGCCTTCTGTGTGAACGCAAACTCGTCCCAGGATCGATCCCTGGATGGGGACCTGGTAACATTGCTGGGATCAGTCCTGGAACGAGCTCTGTGTGAACAAAAGGCAGGGCCAATGGTGTGTCGGACGGATGACGCATGTTATTGTGCGACTCTTTTACTGGGTGTTTTGAAGGCAGATAAACATTTACAAAGAAAAAAAAAAGTCTGTGCAAACTGAAATGAAGCATTGATCAGTGAGCTCCTCACTATCTGCTCTAAAGCGGAGGTTGTTCGACAGCTTAGTAGAAAGCTTTTCACATTACAGGTCACATCATAATGTCATGTGTCTTTATGGGGTGTGTGTGAATGCACGCGGATTCCGGAAAATCATTGACAGTGTGAATGAACCAAAATCAAACAATCCCGGTACAAATCGAGGGACACAATATCCGAATATTTTCCAGAATCTCTGTGTGAAAGAGGCTAAGACACACTTCATAGTACATGCCGCTTTCTCCACCAAACCATTTGCAATACAGACACCTAGAAATTTAGTAACATTTCGACAAGGTCGATATTTCGATATGTTCATTTGTAGCCTGTTCAATGGTCTGCACAACTGACAAACTTTAAATCCTTGATTTCAAACTATGATGCACTATATCCAGTTGGCCGCTATGTCGTATTCCCGTCATATTCACTGTGTGCTCTGTGTGAAATTAGCTTTAACTTAAAAAAAAAAACTGTTGCAAAAACATTGTCATATGTACTTTTATATTTTTACTTTTTTATATTACATGTACCTAATTTTAGAAAATAATATTAATCGCAATAATACGCCATTATATACATATAATGTTCCTGTACTTCAAGTGGTAGAGCATTATGTTAGCAAGAGCAATGTTGGGGGTTCGAATCCCAGGGAACACATGTTAGAAGAAAATTGTTAGCCTGAATGCAATGTAAGTCGCTTTGAATAAAAGCGTCTGCTAAATGCATAAATTTATTTAAATGTAAAATTTATTTATTTACTCAAAATAACTTTATATTGCAATTATACATACCTCCGCGTCAGCTGTGGTTTCATCAATGGTATATAATAAAATTGTTTGTAACACTTATGTTTATAATCATTAAATGCTATTAAAATACTGAGAAAAAAAATAAACACGTTCATAATTATGCATTATTTGTATTATCTTGACACTCGCTCAAGCAGCGTTTTGAGCAGATAAGATGGTTGTAGAGCACCCTCAGGCAACCGTTAATTTTACATCAGAACGAAAACACTACTGAGATTAATGAACATTTTTAAAATATCCACCAAATTATCCTAATTTTTGTAAGTTAACAACGATGCCACCTCAGTAAATTAGTAAAATAATAAACTGATTCGTTGCCTACATAACATTTTAATATAATAATGTATGAAAAAACGTTAAAACGGAAATAATAAAGATGTAAACGTCATCTCCCATCCAAACTCGCTCGCTCGCGCTCTCACTTCCAGCTCGCCGGTTCTCCGCATTGGATTGTGGGAAATAGTGCTTCAGCAAGTGTACATCGGTTGTACACTCGAAATCAGAATGAACTGTGGGTAAAAAGTACTGGCAGAATGTAGGGAATGAAGTCGTTCACTCAGAATTCGGACAGCACTATAAAATGGCTAACACCCGATATAGTGCACTATATAGTGGATAGGGAGTGGTTTTGGACACAGCAACAGTCACGCTCACAAGACATTGCACAGTATCGTTACCAGTAGTGGGCGGGGCCTATTCAAAGTGATGTCACTTTGGAGTACAATCCTGAACAGATTATTATGAGATACCATTTCTGATTTATGGGGAAATTCAATTTTCCCACAAAAGGGTGGTTTTTACACAAAAGGCACATTTGCTATCAGCCTGTATGACACTCTGAGAAGTTTTAAAGAAAAGAATATACAGATAAACAAAGACGACACCATGTGGCCTTTCAGTCGTTCTAGAGACAACAGAGCAACAGGGTGTGACCATAGTGCCCAAACTCCCTCAAACATGACAGGTGTGCAAATAACTACAAACTAACAAATTAAAGTCTTAGCCAAGGAGTCTCTCTTTTGACCTCTGCCTGTGTCCCATCCAATAACCCATTACATAAGCTGCAGGTGGCCTAACCAATCCACTGTTGCTTTGGATAACCGTTAGCTGGACTCACCAGTAGGCATAGTAGGCCACTGCCATGACCACTAACGCCCCACAGATCCCTGTGAAGATCATCACAGCCCCCTGGTTCAGCATCTCCGCTTCTGGTGATGGGCCTTCAAAGCAGAATAATTATGAAATTAGCCGCCTCTGGCTTCGTTCAAAAATGGGCAGGTGGTTCTGGTCTCGACAAGCTTGGAGACAGGTGAATGAAAGTACAGAAAGTGCTCCTGAAAGTATTTGTCAAAGAAATCCTTTTAAAAAGCTGAACGAGGCGCCAGGTCTCGCTTTGCCTACAACCACATGCTAAAGCTAATCCCACAGAAGGAGAGCACTTTTATGATGATGCAAGCAGGATCAAAACTAGAGCCTATAAAGGTGGATGCACCACTCAAAACCACACACCAGCGGATGTAAAAAGCGAGTTTTCCGATGCTGTACTCCAACGTGAATTGCTGGCCCAAATTCAAAACAGTTCTGGTTAGCATCCTGTGTTCCCTCCTCTCCTCTAATCTCCTCTGGATCAGATTACCAATGATTAGCACAATGGAGCAGCACCCTGGATGTGTCACATCGCATTTACATCAACTTCAGGATTGAGCTAAGTGGGACAGGACAGTGGTGACTTCCTTTAGCCACCAGGAGGAGCCTCTAGGGACAAGGCCCCTCTCTGGCATTTAAAAAATCTTGTACAAGGAGGCATGATATGTTTCGGTAGTGGTTTTGGCGACTAGTGGGTGCTGTAGCATGCTGGACTCGTTCTTGGTATCCAAGGTCGAAAAGGCCCTAAATCCAGTTTAGATGAGGTGGTGACAGAGAAGATCAGGCAGGTTGTAGCCCAAAGTCATGAATGCACAACTGCATTACTGGCACAGACGGAGAACAGAATGTGCTACAGGCTTACACATCACAAAACAGAGTCCTTAGAGCGCTTCCTTTTTTATTTTATACATGTTCTGCTTCTGTTGCTCTCTTTCATCTCATTATTTCTTCTGTCATCTATGTTCGTCTGTCTTTTATTACACCATGCAGGTGATCCCTGCATTATAACTCCGATTCCTCAATTCTTCCAATTTCAGAGAGGTCAGCATAACTGCATCCAATTTATGTGCAATGATGGTGGTTTCTCAAATGAAAGACTCATGGAAAATACCTTGGTGCTCCTAAATCCATACTTGGAGAAAAGAAGACTATGAATAATCACCTTTCTGATGTGATGACCACCTGGGAAATGTGAGGACAGAAAGGAGCAAAAGAGCCATACTTGCAAGTTATATTAAATGTTGCAGCAATGAATCAAAATGTGAAACTAGGGGTAATTATAGTTTGTGTGATGTGAGTTGATCTTTTGTTGCTGTTCTGTAATCAATGGGAAAACCCTTTCAGAGAGTCCACACATTCTTGAATGTGCAATGTCCTGTCCTAAAGTGCCTTCTTCAATATCTTTTAAAGACTTCGCCTGATAAGGTGTGTAGCATAAAACCCATACATTATGAGCCATATTAGACCAAAGCAGCTTACCGAACTGTAGCTGAGGTCAAGATGTCTAAATCTATAATCTAATCAGTATCTTAAATATACATACAAATAAACAAACACTTCTAAAAATCATTTAAACAACTGGTGAAATCAACCAAAATCAAATCAATAATTCAACCTAAAATTATATTTTAAGTCATCATTTCCTCATCCTCATGTTATAACACAAACAAAGATATTGATTCATAAGTACAGCTGCCACAGATTTTGGGTCCACAGAAGAAAAGTAAATCAATCATACAGGTTGGAAATGACAGGAGGGTGAGTAAATAAGGACTACTTTAACTGTTGTAGTCTTGGGTAAACTACTCCTTTAAGTTGTCCTCTAGTTAAAAAGAAATGCAATGGTGGAATTTTTTTTTATAAATACTGGGAACTTGATACATTCTTGACAGAACAATAAACAGTTCACAAAACTTTTTATGCGTTGAAAGAACAAAGACATTATCATTCCAAATTTCAACCACCAGAAACATTTGCTTTTCCCCAAACTTTATTATAAATATTCTTCTGTACATACATTTATATCCTTTCAACTGCAATTTATACAAGAGCTCCCCTTTGTTACTGACTTGCATATTTAATAGAAAATGACAGTTAACTTTGCTACTGTGTCTCAGCAAATTCTACAAACTCATCAAAAATGCATAGAAATGATTAACATTAACAACAGGCAGGAATTGTGCTTTAGGTCTCTAGCTTTGCCAGACTGAACATTACCATCATTATAAGGAACTCAGTGGTCAATAATTCTCAGTGGGCCAGTGCAGTGTGCTTTCAGTCCTCGTACACCCGGAGTCTCACACATAGGCCTAAACCTTTGTACGAGCACAACAACATATGCCAATTAGCACCCACACACTGGCATTTACAAACAAACTATCTTGTTACCTGACCATGCATATGCTCACTTTTGGCAACTTGCCAGCTACAGTGGCTTATCACTGAACTGAAATGAATGCTGCAAAAAGGGCTTTCCAGGAATTCCACAGCCATGCAAGAATTTTTTAAAGGTGACATTTTCTAAATAGGTTTCCTTACCACAACTGGGCTACAATGTCTGCACTGTTCAAGAGGGTCTTGCTGCAGACTTGCACTTGCACTCTCAGACTTCCACTCTTGCACTTCCGCTAGTGACATCACTTGCAGTCTTTATTTTTTATTTTATTGAATTTTTTTTTACTTTTTGTTTTAATTTCCCAACATTTTATAACAGTAGCCAGGTGGCGAAGACAAGAAAAAATAAACTAAATTACAATGTCACTTGCAATCGCTACTTGCACTCTCTGTTCCTGCGACACTTGCAATCGACACAAATCGTGCGTGTTGCCAATGGAGACAAGACGCTGTGGTGGTGAATAAACGCAACGCGCAAAGTTTCACGTTAAGCATTTTTCCATATCGAATAAACTGTCTACAACTCGTATACATCACTGTCTTTGTCCATTAAGCTACATTATGTGTTTTATTTATAATATTTATAATGATTTTCTATAGGAGGAATACGTTTAATGTAGAATTTAACGCACTGCGTTCTGTACTCGTCTGCTTGCCTGTACGGAGTTGATCCTTTTAAAATAACTTAATGCATTTCATAATGCACATTCATATTTGCTGGTCTGTATATACATTGAGTCAACAACAAGACATATAGGCTAGGCCTACTGAATTGTCTTTATCATCTTAGTCTGTTATTAGGCCACATTAAGCGTTTGCATTGTGTTCATCTGCTAGCCTTGTAAGTACATTAAATAATAACTATATCGAATTTGGTCTTTTAATTGAACTTAACGTATCCTAATACATTATGCCATATTAAGTGTTTGTTTTTTTCTACAGGAGGAAAACGCTTAACGAAAGTCTTTGTGCATTGCGTTCATATTCTGCTGTTCTGTGGCCACGGATTTGCCGGTCTTGTCTTTTTCTTGCAGGACCCTGTACATTATAGTAGTAGGCCTACTAATTTAGTTTTAATCGTTTAATCACCACCACAGCGTCTTGTCTCCATTGGCAACACGCAAGATTTGTGTTGATTGCAAGTGACGTCACAGGTAGCGGAGAGAGCAAGTAGCGATTGCAAGTGACATTGTAATTTAGTTTCTTTTTTCTTGTCTTCACCACCTGGCTACTGTTGTAAAATGTTGAAAGATTTAAACAAAAAGTTATCAATAAATAGAACAAAATTAAACAAATAAAGACTGCAAGTGAGGTCGCTAGCGGAAGCACAAGTGTCTGAGAGTGCAAGTGCAAGTCTGCAGCCAGACCCTTCTCGCACTGTTTGGAAAGTCAACCAGCGATTGGCTAAAAAAAAACAAAAAACATCTGAATAATGAACTACAAATCCCATAATGCACTATAAATAACAGCTTCGTCTCGATGATAAACTAGATTTTTTTTAAATTAAGTTAAAATTACACAGATGAACCTGTAACTTATTCAACAGTCTGCTCACCGATCTCGAGAAATAGATATTATCAGAAGAATGAACCACTGCAGACTCAAAACTTAACGGTACTGTACAATCCACTATTTACTGTACTGCACAACATTACTGGTTTTCCTTCCCTCCCAATCACAACCTCATCTCTTGTGGTCTTTCCAACATTGTGATCAATGCAGCAGCAAATCAACAGCATTTGGATGAATCCTGCTGTGGTGAGGAGATTTCCAACTCAGTTACTTTCCTAAAATACAGACATAGTATATTGCAAATAATCTTTAAAAATTAACGTAAAAAAGGCATATAACAGCACATTATTCTCACCACTGATCCACTTACAGTGTTTGATGACATCAATTGATACGGTTTCTATCGCCCGCACTAAAACATTACTTCCTTAATATCTCAAACCTCCCCGACCCGACTAGCCTGAAACAGACCAACGGCCATATAAGAAACAAAACAACCCCCTCCACAGCACACACAAAAAAACCTCCTGTGGTGGCTGAAATAAACAAAACCAAAGCCATTATGGTGCATGTCAGTCAAGCCCTTTTTACAAACCAGAAGATAAATGCTCTGTTTGCTGTCCAAAGGAAGCAGGGAGCTGTTAAGAGGATAATGTCGAGGCGTCACAGTTACAAACCTCTGCTCTGTCCAACATTCTAATCACAAAAAATAAAGTTGACGACAAAAATAATATGACTACATGCCACCAATCAAGATGGTGGATTGGGCTGCTGTTATCTACCTCAGGCGCAAAGTAACAGTGTTAGGTTTAATTAACAACCTGTATCGGATTTAAGGTAGGGTTAGAAAGGATTGAAACAGAGCAGTGTCATGGTTATACTGTGACATAAAAGAATTTAAAAAAAATGTATATCCCATTTAAAAATACTCCCAATGATAAGCAATTACACATTGTTCTGGCACAAACAAAAAGTACTAAAATGTAAAAAAAACTATACATTTATTCTAAACAACTTTATTTACATGTGCTTTCTAATCGAACCTGGTCAAAATGAGCGGATCCAATAACATCTTTATAGTGAGCAAATTCATTTTGTTCAACTGTTCTATCCGATTTTTAGACAGACTTCTAGACGTATTAGAAAGAACTGTTAATGACGACGACGAACAAGAAATGTGAGCGCACCTTCACCTGTTTGGAATGAATCAGATTACACTACTTGTGCTGTTTGTTTCTGATTGACTATTAAGAAATGATGCAGAAGAGTGTTTGGTTCTTGAATCGGGCAACTCTGGTTTTGCTGTACATTCAAGTAGTGTAGGAAACACTGGCTGAATAGCATACTATTTCTATTCCAGCAATATAACAAATAAACAAATATAGGTCCCCTAATGCCGTTTTGTTTTTGAACTGATGTCCTGACTCCATGATACGGTTAAATCGCTTGGACCTATAAGTATATGTCTTCATATAGTTCACAGAGTTTTGTATAATCAGCTGCCTTCCATTACAAGGCTTTCAATGCCTTAAAGCATGAACAAAAAAGCATTTCAGGCCTACTAGTGCTCAAAAAACCCAGCTATTCGGGAAGTCGTGGCCTAATGGTTAGAGAGTCGGACTGGCAATCGAAAGGTTGTGAGTTCGAGTCTCGGGTTGGCAGGAATTGTGGGTGGGGGGAGTGCATGTACAGTTCTCTCTCCACCTTCAATACCACGACTTCGGTGCCCTTGAGAAAGGCACTGAACCCCCAACTGCTCCCCGGGCGCCGCAGCATAAATGGCTGCCCACTGCTCATGGTGTGTGTTCACAGTGTGTGTGTGAGTTCACTACTCTGTGTGTGTGCACTTCGGATGGGTTAAATGCAGAGCACAAATTCTGAGTATGGGTCACCATACTTGGCTGAATGTCACGTCTCTTTCACTTTCACTTTCAATATGGCAAAATTAATAAAGGTAGTATGCTACAACAGTGGCTTGATTTGGAAGATTATTTAAGTAAGGTGTTCAGTACAAAAACTTGACAAATATTAACCACTGTTCATGAGTAAAAACCACTCATCAACTAAACTGAAGGCAACCGCCCAGCACTGCATCTGAACTCTAGTAGCCCCCATGATCACACCACAATGACGTGCACGCAGGTCGGGAATGACACACGGCAAACGAGTCATAAACACCATTTATCTTCAACAATTCTAAAGCCATTCAAATGCACATGACTGCTGATTGAACAAGATAAACTTCAGCTCATGCAAATGGAGGACAATCTTAAATGGGTGTTCTGTGCGCTGTCAAACATTGGTTTCTAACCAGCGAGCTATATGAAGTGCCCGAAACATGCGGTTCCTATAAACCCGTGTAGTGCTGAATTTCGACTCCCTGCCAGAATCCGACAGCCCTCCGCACACACATGCATTTGCTGAAATCGTGCGGCAAAATGAATTTAATATTTATTTGTGTTGCCCTTTCATTTTCATTTAATAGTATCTAATGTAGTTAATTAATTCTTATGTGGATAAACATTGTTTGTTATATGTAGTGAGAATATACTTAACTTTTTTTTTTTTTTAATGACGAATAACTTAAAAATGTCTGCAATGTTCAGAGCAGAGTTGCATCATATGAGCCATAGGTTTTGTAATCTATTACTTGGCTGCAAATAACAGGATCCATGTGTAGGACTGTATGCAAAATCAGTTCAATATGAGCACACTGAGGAAATGTCAGCTTTAAAACTTGAGTAATGGGTCTTTGGGAATTGACAAATAATTTAAATTAACGTATTTATTTGCAGACAAAAAATTGAGTATTTCTTGTGAAAGTTTTTTAATATACATTAAAATATATTTGATAGACTGAATTTATCATAAAAGACAGTACTATTCAAAGAATAATGGAAGTCAAATGTATCACGATTTCCACACAAATAAGCTACACAGCTGTTTTCAACATTGATAATGATATTTTTATTTTATTTTTTTGAGCAGCAAATCAGCATATCAGAATGATTTCTGAAGGATCATGTGACACTGAAGACTGGAGTTATGATGCTGCAAACTCAGCTTTGATCACAGGAAACCATTACATTTGAAATACATCAAACCTAAAATATTTATTTTGTATTGTAATGATGACATTTTACAATATTTTTGTAAATATCTGTTTATCATATATAGATATATAAAGGTGACCGATCATAAGAGACTTTGAAGCTTAAGTCACAATTTTTCATCAAACACTCTGTATCTGTCTCTGTATCTGCTCTGCAAACACTTTCCATTGTATCATAGCCAGATATCACCAGCGTGAATGTGATGTGCTTGTGAACCTATACGGTGGATCTGGGCAGTGCAACAATTTCAGCAGGTGTATTGTTGTATAATGGATTTACATTTGCTATGCTATGGCAGGGATTAATATGCAGCAGAAACTAGAATAATATATGTACAGAAATAAGCAGAATTGATTACACATGGGATTATACTGCACTAACAGAAATTACACATGGGAATAAATGTTCCATTGTATTTGGTTAGTAAAATCATCAAATCCTTCAACATTGGAATCCAGGTGAAAAAAAGGTGTCTTATGAAGCTTCCAATTAGTTCTCTTAAATGTTCTATGGCGCAACTTGGGTGGAAAATATATATAATTTTTTTTACGGAGCAAACGGAGCAGGAGTTTATTATTATTATTTTTTTATTCATTTATTTAATTGTATTCGTCGTTAAATTGGATATCATAAATATAAAACAAATCACAGTTTTTAACAAATTCTACAAATAATGTTTGTCCACATAAGGATGTAGTAACTACATAATAAATACAATGAAATTAATATAAATTCAAATTATTTTGAAGCACCAACAAATGACGCCATGCGCGTGCACGCGGAGGGCAGTCGAATACTAGCAGGGAGTCGAAATTCGGCAGAACACCTGCCACTGCAGCACAGGGGAAACCTCGAGCCCGTGCACAACACCAAAACATACACTCAATACAGGTGCAAAACAATCAAATAAAGGGAGAAAACACATGATTATGCAATGGACGCATGTAACCGCCTGTCAGCGTTAACAACAGCAGTCAGAACGCTTATTAATCGGGTTAAGAGTACAGTCATCATCTAGCGCGTGCATTACCTGCTTAAATGTCATCAGTGGATCTGCGTAGAGGATTCGTGCTCGTCGGCTTAATGCGATGTAATATGACAATGTTGTCGGAAACTGGTATCTAAAAGTCTCTGGGCTGCTGCACAGACGTGTCGTTATCTATCCACGCACGACACACACACATCATACAGACACACATTGCATCTAGTCGTGGGACTTCCTGTCCGATTACCTCTCCTCTTCGACTGGAAACAATGGCGTTTAGTAGTTCCACCGCTCCTCTCAGCCTCCTGTAAGACGCTGACCTACCTAATCGATAAAGATTACAAAACACATTTGTAAGTGTTTTAGACATTCAGTTTGTCTTCTTTAAAATGTACTTTGCCTCAAAGGCGGTGCAGCAGTTGCATTTATTCCATGCATTTACTGCACAGAGGCATTATGCATTTGCACAGTGGCTTAGAGCAGGCATGATTTAGTCTGATTTTTGTGGCATCATGTCTTTACACTGATTTTAATAATGAGAATTTGTGAGTATATACACATGAAAAAGAATAGCATACTGTATATACACTACACCATTATGACAACAACAAAGATTGAAACACACATTCAAAATCTAATATAATACTTTGTTTTCCTTTATTGCATTATATAACATACATACAATATAAATGTGGATTTGTACACTACAATCTTTATTGTTATATATAATATAAAATATTCAGTATATGAAAACAAAGCACTAAAAACTTTACCAAACATTTATTGTTTATTTTTTTTTCTGACCCCGTTCAGAATGGAAAATCAAAGAGAGAACATAAAAAAACAGACAAGTATGATTTCTGATACTATACCAACCATTTCAACAGAGAGGGAATCAAAATGAATCATGAAGCACTGACACTATTAGTACTGTTAAGAGAGACAGACATATTTACAGAGAAGTGTTTGCAATTGTTGCCCTGGCAGCACGTCAAACTGTCTATTATGATATCACTGAAATTCATATTTGGCGTTCTGTCACACATTTCAAGTGTGTTCTCATGTACTCTTGCTGTAGAATCTTCTATTAAACAGTACTGTTGTGGACAGCAAGCACAGTGATTTTAAACACTCATTTTACAGATGAAATAAAGATCCACACTGAGAGACCAAGACACAATGACTCATTTCTGTCAAATTCCATCATTTTCTAAAGATGTTTCATCCTACATTACGAAAACATCCTCGGAAACTATTCTATGTCAAAATGAAATGAAACAAATTAAATAATACACCTGCACTCACTGAAACAGGCAGAGCAATGGAAGTCACATCTAACGTGAAGAATAGCTGGGTTTTTTGAGCACTAGTAGGCCTGAAATGCTTTTTTGTTCATGCTGTAAGGCATTGAAAGCCTTGTAATGGAAGGCAGCTGATTATACAAAACTCTGTGAACTATATGAAGACATATACTTATAGGTCCAAGCTATTTAACCGTATCATGGAGTCAGGACATCAGTTCAAAAACAAAATGGCATTAGGGGACCTATATTTGTTTATGGCCTAAATAATGGAAGTGGACTAGTTTTTCTCAGATGATAGAAGCTCCATCCAATAGAAGGAGCTCAGCGTCATTTGGTCATCTTTGACCCACAGTCTTACAACAGACAGCACACAATTTCTATAATTTACAAACATTATGTATACAGAACAAACAAAAAAAAATGCAGTTCCTGACAACACTTCCCTCAGGGAATGCACTAGACATCACTGTGATAACGAATATTTGGCTGCCCACTAATAGAGTGGGTTTTTCTTTTTAGTCAGTATGATGTTCTGACTGGGTTTTCAGGACACACTCGTTTATCAATAACCAATAAGCACAAGTGTGCTTTCATTGCAAGCATGTTGCTGGTATATTTAAAGCAACTGTATGTAGTTTTGTGTATTTGTTGGTGCTGTAAAGCAATTTTCGCGGGAATCCGTACCTGCTCATCAAATGTACACAGAACCGATGTTTGGGAGGAAGCGATTCGCCTTATTAAGAGTCCGCTTACCATCAGAATGATTTTGAAACCGATATTTCAAGGTATATAAACGTACATACTTTCGCTTTAAATAAAGTTAACATTAACATTTAACTGCAAACGATGAGGTTAACCAAAGCATCATGCAGAAGTGGACATTTTGCTCTAAACTAAAGCTGTTTAGGTGCCCTTGAACAAGTGGCATTAGTGAATGGTACCAGTAGCATTTATTCAGTGGTGTCATGATCATCCGTGTACCACCTCACTGTCTTTACTGACAAAGACTAGACTTGGCTTTTCTTATTTTCCTTCCCTCCTCCGTTTATTCAGGGAACACAAATCCTCACACACTCACAGCAGAGCCACTCTTTTGTCATTCACACGTACATATACACAATGTACAAATACACATAAGAAGTTCGATTACAGCTCAGTAACTAATGAAAAGCTGAAGCACATGTCCCTCAGACCACTGCTGCTGACCCCTGATTAGTCCTGCACATGGCCATCTTTTGTTTTGTTTTTTTTGCTAAGGAAAATAAGATGAATAGCTAGAAGCCGAGTAGATGAAGAGAGATGAATCTCAGTAAAGAACATATCTTGGGTCATATTTCACTCCAAAAGAAAAAAGAAAAATAAAAATAAACAAGAGATATGAATTTACTTAAAAAAAAGAAAAAAAAATATGTACATAAAATAAAAACATGGATTTTCTGAGCACTTTGTAGGCCTGAAATGCTGTCTAACTTCAGCTATTACTTTTTTTTAAATTCTAAAACTATTTCCATCACAATTAAATGTATCATTTCGGTAATGCAAAAAAATAAAATAATAAATAAATAATTTTTTTGTCGAACTAATTCATGCTGATTTAAATGTAATCGATTATTGTATTGCAATAAAATGTGCAAAATTGACACCAAAAACAATGTTACAAATCCCCCCAAAATATAATGGTCCTAAAATAGGCTTTGTATCTTCAAGTGAAAGTTTTTTTTGCCTTTTCTCGGTCTTTTTTGTTCCCTCTTCTTTTTCTCTTTTGACTTTGGAGTTAAATGTGACATGGGTATGTTTTCGTGAGATTCCGTCAGAAGGAGTTTTGAGTGTTTACAATACGAATGGAACTCAGAAATGATCAGAGGATGAAAAGATGGATGAAAGAAATGTGACTAGTTTTGGAAGAGCATTAGTCGAAGACGAAACAAAGGAGAACAAGTCTGATTAAATATATAACTCATCTGCCTTTTATTATCTTTCACAGCATTGTAACCGAGAGACACCATGTTCTCTGACACAGAGAGAGAGAAGCAGGCGCAGGTCACCAGACTAGCACACACACAGCTACTGTTAATCAAGGCATTTTAAGAAGTTCCCCCGAACTTCATACAAGTCTTTTCCTTTTAAGATATGAAAATACTATCAAATAAAAATGTAAAACTACTTTAAAGTCTCTTCTGCTTGTAAAAACAAGTAGATTATCAATGCAAATACAATCAGTAAAAAGCAAATGACATGAAAATGTTAGTTTCACTGACAAACAAACAAACATGAAGTGAAATGCTCAGACTTCCGCATTTATAAATGCTCGATGTAAAATGAATTCAATGGAACGAGAATTAAATCATACATTGAGCAAGGCCAAAAATCATTACAGTATCTCTCACCAAAAACATCAAAAAGTCACAAAATACAGCAGTGCATCTCTTCAATAAAATCTCCCTTTTCGGAAGAATATAGTCACAAAGAAATGAACAATAAAATACACATTTTAGACAATGTACTTCTTCATTTTCGAGGTTGGCTACAACACATCTTTTCCAGATTTGGGTATCTTATCAAGAACCGAGTTAGCAAGGCTTTCTGGGTAAATCTCACAAAGAAAAGTCAAAGTCATACTAAACACCCAACTCAAAAGATAAAAGCACAGAGTTATATTTTGCATAAAGAAAATCTATGTTTAGTACCAACATTGTTTGCAATGTGATAAATAATCACATTTCATCAATGAAAAAAAAAATTTCTTCATCCTGTCTGGCAACAATATATATATAAAAATAGAAAATAACAAATAATATATAATTAAAATGATCCTTTGTTTTCCTTTATGCAATAAATATCTTAATTTGATCTTTTGATTCTGGGCTCAAATATGACCCAGACAGTTTTTGTGAGACTCGACCATCTAGGTTTTATTTTCTGTGTTTGTTACTGAACTGCTCTGATTTAAAAATGATAGTGTGTCCAAAGCGACACACCTATATTAATGTTAATTATTAATTTTGGTCCTCGCTAGATCAATGGCAGTTTAGTTATATAACTGACCTGGTCTGGAAATGTCAGTGACTGGGCTTTATGTGCAGGACGAACCGGAGTTCTTGAGGAGCTTTGAGAGAAAGAGAGAGACAGAGATGGTGAAGATGCACAAAGAAAGTGTGAATGAGAGAGGGCTGATCATCTCTCCCACTCTCTTCTTCCCTTCTCTTTTCTCTGCATTACACTCTGTAGGAGCGCGATGGCTCTCTCCCTCTCCCTCTCGCTTGTTTGGCTGTACCCTGCTGAATCTCTTCAAATGGAACTGTTGTGCTCTAGCTGAGATTCTAAGGCAATGTCACATTACATATCAAAATGTACAACATCTATACATTGTGCAGTTGTGAGCGGAGGGTGAGATGTGTGGATGAGATGTGGCATGTGGCGGCTCTATATAACAGTGGCCTCAATGACTATGGCTGGATCCTCGATGTCAGCTTTACTCTGGACCATCCGTAACTCCAGCTGGGAAGGGCTCGGTCTTCTACCAGGACCTGCCATCTCTGAAAATACGAGAGAGAGAGAGAGAGAGAGAGAGAGAGAGAGAGAGAGGAAAGCATTTCAATGAAACAAGCTTACTGTGACTCATTCGTTTACATACACTACTGCTTAAAGTTAGGGGTCGGTAAGATATTGTCATGTTTTTGAAAGAAGCCTTTCATGCTCACCAAGGCTACATTTATTTGGTTAAAATCCCCCAGTAAAAACTAGACAATATTGTGAAAAAATTCATTCATTCCTGTGATGTAAAGCTGAATTTTCAGCATCATTACTCCAGTCTTCAGTGTCACATGATCCTTCAGAAATCATTCTGATATGCTGATCTGCTGCTCAACAAAAATGTCTTATTATCATCAATGTTGAAAACAGATGTGCAGCTTAATATTTTTCTGGAAACTGTGATGTATTGTTTTCAAGATTCCTTGATGACTATAAAGTTCATTATTTGAAATATTTTGTAACATTATAAATGACTTTACAGTCACTTTTGATCAATTTAATGGGTTCTTGCTAATTATAAATATTATTTTCTTTACAAAAAAAATCCTACTGACCCCAAACGGTAGTTAGTGTATATAAATAAAAATGGTAGTGAGGTATGAAATACATGCTAAGACTTTTCAATGGCCAACTGTTAACCAAACAAATTTTCTATGTTGTGATCAAGATTTTATCACTTTAATAGTTAAAAAAATATGAAATATTAAATTCTATATCGAAAAATATAGAATACAATTAAAAATATACCCCCCCCCCTCCAATTATTTAATGGATTTCATTACTTCATATTGTTGCAAGATACCTGAAAAACATTGAGCATTGCTTATTTATTTGTATTTTTGTTTTATTATTGACTTAATTACTGGAAAATTTAGTTTACTTAAATTAAAAGTACTTGAAGGCTTAAATTTGTTAATGCTAAATTATTTAACCCTTTAACATACAAGAGTGTGTTCAGTAATATATTAGTTTTTGTTGTTGGTATCACCTGATGCTGAAAATGTTATATTGACAACCCTACTCCATGCATATACATATAAAATAAACAACTTTTAGCTGGTGTTTTACCATGGGCATAAGATATAGTCCTCTGAATGACATGGTGCATGACGGAGAACGTCTTCTCACATGCTGTCTGCGAAGAACAGAATAACAGTGAGAAAGAGACTATGCTGCAGGATCACTGTGATGCATTTATTGCATATTGATTTAATATGCTGTACTTTCAGGTCTGTTGGGTAATGGTGAGTCCAGGCCAACAGCATAGCAGCAAACAGATCACCGGTCCCCACGAACACGGCGTCCACCTTCGGCACCTCTATTCGGATCCGCTGGGTCTTCCTTGAACCGTCCGGCATCACTGCAGAAACATGGTTATTTCTCCACAAGAACTTATCATTCATGAACCAGCCCTGATCTTTAACCACTAGGCTACACAATAAATTTACAAATATCTTAATTCATATGCATTCCAATAAATTCATGACAAAGCAATTTTGAGTTGAACAGGAAGCACACACACTTACAAATGCGCTGACTGCCGAAAGACACCAGGAATCTGTCTCCGAGACGAGGGGGCAGATCAGAGCTGGTGATGACCACGGTGTCTGGACCCATCTTATGCAGCAGGTCCATCACCTGAACACACACACACACACAGTCAGAGACCTTGATCGGGGGCCAGTAACACGTGAGCAAAAATGTACTTTGTTTGAATTTTCAAAAGTTTATTATATTCATTATTATTATAATGATTTAAATGACTGTAATATAATAATAATAATAATAATAATAATAATAATAATAATAATAATAATAATAATAATAATAATATATTAGCAGATACGGATAATGATTTTAAATTAATATTACTACTATTATTAATTATATATTTTAGTATATAATTAGATAATATTATAATAACAGCCACTTTAAAATATTTTTATTATTGTTCTTGTTTATATTATCAACAACAACAACAATTATAATCATTATTAATATTATTTACAGTACATAACAGTAATAATAATAATAATAATAAGAAGAAGAAGTAGAAGAAGAATATATTAGGATAAGGTAGTTATAAAACAATAATTTTAAAACATTATTATTGACAATAATAATAATTTTAATTAACAGTGTTTTAAAATCATCTGTATTATTACTAAATATTCAGTGATAATAATACAGTAATAAAAGATAAATATAATATATATATAATAAGATAACATTAATTGTATTACTACTACTACTTATAATAATAAAAAAAACAATAAAACAATAGTTTTAAAACATTACTGACAATATTAATAATTATTTTAATTAAAAATATTTAAAAATGACCTGTATTATTACTAAATATTCAATGATAATACAATAACATATAAATAAAATATAATATATAATAAGATGATAATAATAAAATCATTAACTGAATTACTACTACTATTAATAATAATAATAATAATAATAATAATAATAATAATAATAATATATTAGCAGATACGGATAATGATTTTAAATTAATATTACTACTATTATTAATTATATATTTTAGTATATAATTAGATAATATTATAATAACAGCCACTTTAAAATATTTTTATTATTGTTCTTGTTTATATTATCAACAACAACAACAATTATAATCATTATTAATATTATTTACAGTACATAACAGTAATAATAATAATAAGAAGAAGAAGAAGAAGTAGAAGAAGAATATATTAGGATAAGGTAGTAATAAAACAATAATTTTAAAACATTATTATTGACAATAATAATAATTTTAATTAACAGTGTTTTAAAATCATCTGTATTATTACTAAATATTCAGTGATAATAATACAGTAATAAAAGATAAATATAATATATATATAATAAGATAACATTAATTGTATTACTACTACTACTTATAATAATAAAAAAAACAATAAAACAATAGTTTTAAAACATTACTGACAATATTAATAATTATTTTAATTAAAAATATTTAAAAATGACCTGTATTATTACTAAATATTCAATGATAATACAATAACATAAATAAAATATAATATATAATAAGATGATAATAATAAAATCATTAACTGAATTACTACTACTATTAATAATAATAATAATAATAAAAATACAATTAATTTAGGAAATTTGGGGTGTGTGTATCATTTGCTGCTAGTGCATACCATTTATAATTAGACATTTATTTCTGCCTCCCATTTTTAAGGCTATTATGAGGGCATGATGTATTTAACCTCACCTCAACAGCGTCTTTCTCTGTGCTGATATTCTTCCCTGTCAACAACCTGGAATAAAGAAGATGGAGTAAGAAGTGTAGATTGCACATCAGCGTGATGTGAACAGCTGTGAGGCACTGAAGATTTATGGCTAAATCCACAGCTGACCACTAGAGGGAACAACAACATCACTCTTCTGTCACGCTGAAGCAGGTGAGGGGCTAGAGGTTTGACATCAGCCAATCACAAAATAACACACACAAAGCTGTTGAGAGGAGGTATTCTACTCACTCAGCCTCAAACTGGTTGGGTGTGATGATATCGGCCACAGGCACCACTTTATTCTTATACACAGGATGGAGATTCTGAGGAACATACTGCAAAAGACAAAGAGTAATATTAAAAATACATGTCACCATTTTTCCAAATTCTACTTCCTATATAATGAAGAGAATGGGTCAGAAGACAAAACAACTGAACGAGTTAACTTACCATTGAACCATGGTCACCTAAGACAGGATCACAAACTGAGAAAAACAGAGTAAAACAAGTTGTACATTAATGTGCCAAAGCTGCATTTATTTGATCAAAAAAACAAGGCATATTAGAATTTTGAATATGACATAAAATGTAATTTATTCTTCTGATGCAAAGCTGAATTCTGAGCATCATTCCTTCAGTCTTCACAGTCACATGATCCTTCAGAGATCATTCTGATATGATGATCTGCTGCTCAAGAAACATTTATTATTATCATCAACGTAGAAAACAGCAGTGCTGCTAAATATTTTTGTAGAAACCGATACATTTTGAGTCTTTGATCAACAATAAAGTTCAAAAGAACAGCATTTATTTGAAATAGAAATCTTTTGTGACATTTTAAATGTCTTTAATGTCCCTTTTGAGCAATGCAACGCATCGTGGCAGAATAAAAGTATTAATTTCTTTTAAAAAATCTTACTGATCCCAACATTTTTGATGGTATTATATAAACACACTCTCATCTGTAGCTTTTGTTAACCTAGGATGAAAAACACTCACCATATACAAGGTTAGGATTGGCCCTCTTCAGCTCTTGAACAATGTCAACGACCATCTCCAGAAACGATGTATCTCTATTGTAACCTGCAGTAATGAAGAGAGGAAACCTTTGATCAGTACTCTGGTTTTTTTTACCAGCATCTTACTCTTGATCTTTGACTCCATTCATCCCAGATCAAAAAGTTCCTTCAAAAAAACTAAAAACTGACCGCTCAGCACAAGCACGAGGATCAGTCTTGGGTCATTCTCATTCTTTGAGCCTGAGCATTTTAAAACCAGTGAGGTGGATACAATCTTTTAACGATACAGGCCACCTGTGGTTATTACTACAATACAGAGAATTTGTGGGTGAAACAGTGTCAGAATTATGCTGCTTTTGCCATAAATTCTTGAAGAAATTATTTTAATTTCATACCTCCAAAATCAATTCATTTTTTTTTTTATTAAACCATCAGTACAAGAGAAGCACTTTTTCTTGAGATTTAGAAATGGTCTGGTTTTGATGTTAAAAGTAAAGATACTGCAGTTTGGGGTCAGTACATGAAGTCTCTTATGCGCACAAAGGCTGATTTATTCGAATAAAAAAACAGTAATACTGTGAAATGTTAATACACTTATTGAAATGATTGTTTTCCATTTTAATATATTTAAAAATATAAATTATTCCTGTGATGCAAAGCTGAGTTTTCAGCATCATTACTCCAGTCTTCAGTGTCACATGATCCTTCAGAAATCATTCTGATATGTTGATTTGCGGCTCAAAAAACACTTCTTATCATCAATGTTGAAAAAGTTTGAGCTGCTTCATGTTTTTGTCGATGAATATAAAGTTCAATAGAACATTTATATAGAATAGAAATCTTCTGCAACAAACTATCAATTTAATGCATCCTTGCAAAAAAAGAAGCATTCATTTCTTTCAATTAAAATTAAATCTGACCCAAATATTTTGAACAGAAGCGCACACACAAAAAACCCACAAAACAACTAAAGCTATTTACATTTAATCCCGATACATATGCATGTTATATATCTTATTTATGTTCAGATGGAGCTAAATTTATTTTTACTGTTTAAAAATGTGTGAAAAGGTCTCACATGGCTCTCTATTCCTATGTTCTCATTTTCCCCTTTTCCCCTTTAGCCATTGTGTGCTTTCCACTCTTCCTTCTCTTCTCAAGGTGATGGTAAAGGAGAGCCCATGCACCAGAGACGTCTCGCTCGCTAACACCCTCAACAGAGCACAGGATTTCTCTCAGTCTCAGCTCTATGACCCTGTGTCCTCTAGAGTCCCCCGGCGTTGTTAGAGGAGGAGAGAGAGATGTGTTCACTTCCTCTCTGACTCTAGACAATATGACACAAACCTACTGGATGCACAATACAAACAAATCAACTAGATTATTCGATTTTCTGAAAAAAATGGGGGTTTGCCAATGAGATACTCAATGCCACAATGTTGAATTTGAGCTTCTTCAGTGCCTGGCATGTTTTACATACCAGCTCGATTTTTTATAAATCTAATTTGAACATTTTAAAACTGTAAACTTTTTGACATGTCTTTATATATTTTATTATTTTACCCTTGTTCCAGACTTTAAAGTCTAAGCTAGGAAAATCTATCATAAAATACATTAAGTTTCCACAAAGATATTGAGCTGCACAACTGTTTTAGCACTGATAATAATAAGAAATGTTTCTTGAGAAGCAAATCAGCATATCAGATGATTTCTGAAAGATCATGTGACAATCAGCTTGAAAATCAGCTTTTCCATTACAGGATTTTTTAATATCTAAAAATAAAACAGAGTTATTTAAATTGGGATAATATTTCACAATATTACAGTTCAACAGTATTTTTGATTAAATAAATGTAGTCTTGATGAGTGTAAGAGATTTCTTTCAAAAAACCCAAACTTTTGAATGGTAGTGTATTTAAAATATATATATTTTTAAAGTTTGTATAGCTGTGGTGTCATCCAAAACCAACAATTTTGATATCAAAATATATATAGAAAAAAGATATCAAGATATATCAAAATTTTGTGTACATGGTTACAATGCTTGAGATTAAATATGAAACATGATAGTGATAAATATTACAAATATCTTAAATCAAGTTGTAATTTTGTCAAATTATGCAAAACGTGAAATATTGGACAAAAACTATACAAACATTTTTTTATGAACACAAAATAAAATTGTAAAAATAAATTTGTATGAAAATATTTTACAAATATGTAAAATGTGTATATTTGCAAAATATCAGCAATGAAATTAAATCAACTGAAATGTAAACTGTTCATGCACTTTCTCCCACTCTCACTAGTTCATAATATAGGCCCTCTATGATATTCCTCTCTATGATATTATGACCTTAAGATATGGTGCTGGGCTGTCCCAGGGCCTCTAGGGTCCCACTACGGCCTGTGTGCATTGCTTTATGCCATCACAGAATTACATCATTCCATATTTTTCAATAAATTACTAAGCATGCAAATAATCCACAGTAGCGTGTCAAACAGAGATGCATTGGCATGAATGGCAGTCAAAGAACTGACCTGTAAGTACATAGTCGTAGTGGTTGACGTTGTTGAGTTTGATCCCTTCATACAGGACATGAAGCTCATCTGCAGCCAAGACATGTCCCTTCCAGTAAGAGTACCCTGAATCAAGACAGATCACAGATCAAATACACAGAAATCAGATTCAAAATCCAGCAGTGATGCAGAGCGGCCGCTGACGTTTGAGATGCTACGAGCATGAAGATCTTGTTTGGTCACATGTCACTTCCTCGTCTGGTCATCTGTCTGCTCTCACATATCTATGGGCTACGGACAGAAGCGCCACCGCTTCATCAGACACCATTGCTGTTGCCGCGGGAGCTGTGATGTCACAATTCAGGTGAGTCACCGAGCATGTCACATGGTATGTTTCTAGTTGCTAAGAAACAGGACAGAGGAAAGCCTGAGGGGCTGGATGAAAAAGACGCATCATTGTAGCCTTGATATGTGTGTGTGTTATGGGGAGAGGATGACTGCAAAGGGAAATCTTTGATAAGATGGGTGTCTGTCGTCATCATTTTCTGCTGTCGCAACTCTGCAAAGCCTCTCGGCTGGAACCACAAAACCTCTAATCTCAGTCACTTCACCCACACGTATCATGCAGATACTCGATTACATACTAAATCACGATCAGGGAAAGCATTGAGAAGATGCCGCATGAGGTGCATGCTGTTTCTTCCCATAAGGCTTTGCAGTGCCCATTGATGTTCTTGAACAGAGATCATCATAACCTGTAAAAAATATATCCAAGGTCAAACTATGAAGTGCTAGAGGGATGGTCCAGTTTGGAGATCTCCTTGCTGTCACATCAACAGGCAGAAAATAATTAACTTTTCATTTTTTATTATTATAGTCTTCACTTCAAAAACATTTAGCATAATAAGAAATGTTTCTTGAGCCCTAAATCAGCATATTAGAATAATTTCGAAATGACCGTGTGACATAGAAGATTAATGGATGCTGAAAATAAAGTAAATTAATACATTTTTAAATACATTAAATTTGAAAAACAGTTCTTTTAAATTGTAATATTTCACAATATTACTGTTTTTTTTATTTTTTTTTATTGAATAAAAGCAGCCTTGGTAAGCATAAGAGACATCTTTCAAAAACAAAGCAAACATCTTACAGATTGCAAACTTTTGAACTGTCTTTGTTATGGTTAATAACCAATAAATGGCTTATATAGTGAATCTATAATATCTCCTTTTTTAATGTAAATATATCAAAAAATCTTCCACTGCTCACTTTGATTACACCACTAAAAAACTATTTTACTATTTAGTGGTGTAATCAAAGTGAGCAGCGGAAGATGGACAAATATTCCTTTCAAAATGTGCTATAGAAAAAAAAATCATCTTTGAATTAAAAAAAAAAGTGCTCATAATAGTAGAGTGGGGAAATATCTAACATTGGCCATCAAATGACCCACATGGTGCCAATATATTGCATTCCTACCCTAAATTATCAATCAAATTTTATAAAAGGATAAATTAAACATTTTCGAATAATAAAAAAAAATGAAATGCTGAAGTAGCTTTGTTTTCTTTAGCTTGATGTAACAACATGGACCCCCCCCCCCAAAAAAAAAGTTATCAAGGACATTTTTCAGATGTCCTACCCCTTCAAACTGCCCATCCACTCACTCTAAACCAGTTACCCATGACTTCAATTAGCCATGTGTGCTGAAACCACAGTACTGCTGAAGACTCATTCTACATACTACAACTTCACTAATCCCGATAAGAAGCTCTCCACAGCGACTCCTGGTACTCGGTTAGCTGCTGGTTAGGAAAAACTTCATAAGCCAGCAGCGCATGAGTCTGTGTCCCTCTGTCTATAGGCTTAAATGCTTTTGAAAAACCCAACTCAAGTGTCTAAAGACATCACTAGAGCCCTGAGAAGAAAGCAGCCAAGCAGAGAGGGAGGCCGGTCACAGGGCAACAGTCTACAGCAGGTTGTGCCACGTGTTGTTTAGACCACTGATCTGAGGCCAGTAGGGGTTATTCTACCTATGTGCTTTGAAATGGGATGCGTTTATAAGGAGCTGATCCAGAAATTGTGTTGGGATGTTTAGCAGTGACAAATAAACATGTGTCACCTGTGCATACATACCAGTTCTGTGTCACCAGAGGGAACTTTTCTAGTACTATATACATTTTTCTTTCTCACACAGACTTCTTTAAAGGGACAATTCAAAAAAAGAAGAAGAAGAAAAAAAAAAGGTTTCAATCAAAACATGGAACATGGAAATGTTTTAAAGGATCGGTGACATCATACAGTAACACATTAAATTCATCAGTGCATGTGTGACATCATAGTAACAAATATACTGAGACTCTTTGACCACACAATTACTTTGATCTAAAATGCTTTCTAATGACACTGTATCACTGTGACAAGCTGTTCTCCAAAAATCAGCAGAATGTTTGTGTCAGCCTACCTGTGTGATTGGAGAACTGAACAGAGTTGATCGAGTCCACCTCAAACCCCAAGACCTGACACACACACACACACACACACACACACACACACACACACACATGAAAAGAAGTTTGTTCAGACAGTGACACAGATACATAAAGTACTCAATGTAATAACACAAGAGCCTGTGATATTCAGAATAAGAATATATACTATTCTTACACAATATGATTTTATCAAATGGTTAAACATCAAAATCAACTGTCAGTCCTTTTTGAGCACCTGGTAACTTTAACACAGTTACGATTCTGCTAGGCTCCATCCAATGTGTTCATAATCTAGCTATATCCCGTTTTAAGTGTCTGAGCTTGACCACCACATATTTGAAAGTCTAGCATATGCTTTTAACTTCCTACATAACACATGCATATTAGTTGCTTTTATGAGTCATAGCATTACACAAAGAGTCATAGCATTACATTTGGGGTCATTCATATTCGACATTCATATGGTTATTATGGGCAACCTTAACAACTTTTCTATCCTGCTAGATTCAATCCATTGTAAAAATGAACTATGATTAATAAAGTTTAGGTGTCTAATATATGCTTTTAAAAACTCAATAGCTTCCTAAATGATCACACTAATAACACAGGCATAGTTGGTTTCATGTTCAAGAGCTCAAAAGATGATGCATTATGCAAATGAGCCAGAAAACTTCAAGCTTTCGTCTGATACTAGAATATGGTCATGTCAGATAATCACAGGAACATATTTTGAGGTCAAATAAAAAGGTTGACTTCACTTATAATTAGTATTAGTTCTATTAATAGCATTCCCGTGTACAGATTTGGGGTGTTTGCATAGGAACTCAAATATAAAGACAATTCCAAAACACGAGGGTAATCTAATCTAAAACAGCACTCTCTGTCACTGAAACAATCAGAGGTTTAAAGATGAAACATTAAAATGCAGGAAGCACGAGCGTGGGTTTTAGACGCGGCTGGAAAAGCCTTTGATAAAAAAGTCACGATTTTGCTGGAATTGAGCCACCCGGCTGTGACGTCAGTCTCGGAGACGTAAGTCAGCGCGAGCGTGCAGAAGAAGGGCTCGAGCAAATGAAGGTATGACAGCTGGAGCCGTTCAAAACCTAATGAGCCTGCTTTAATAGTTTCTGTGGCAATCAATTAGACAAGTTACAATTAGCAACATATTTTAATCAAGGTGTCAAGTTCTGGGAATGAACCGTCTAGACTCGGGATGAGGGAAATTCACTACATAAATATCTCAAATTGCACAAGAACAGTATGCAAGGAAACACTAACCATGTGACCTTCCCTTTCACCAGCAGCAAGCCTGGCATGCACTATAATAATCACGAGTGTACTGTGCCGCGAGCCTCCGAGGAACGCTGCTCACCTGTAACGGGAAGGACGCGGATTTATTTCCCACGTATCCTCTCACGACGTGACTCTGGATCGACAGAACTCGGCACTCCATGTCGCGCGCAGTTAAAGCGCTTTTAGACGCTCCAGAATGTCACGCGATTGAGGGGCAGCGGCGAACCGGAGAGGCGCTTCTCTTCCCCTTTTCACATCCAAATTGGGATCCGTGATGGCAAGTTCTCTAGGCAACCAGAGAAATGAAGGACATTCACACCGGAGACGCTTATTGGCGGCGAGCGCATCTACTCAGGCATCCTGAGGGGGCACCTAAAGTCCACTGAGTGACATCACGACGGCGTTCGAAACCGTGGCTATATTTACCATGCATTCAGGTAGAGAAGAATGGGCTGATCAAATCATCATGAATCTATCACGTAAACCCAGGAGAAGCCTCAATAAATCCAGACTGTATCGGGAATTATGGGTATCAACAGATGTTGCAATTATATTAAAGAGATAAATGTATGTATTTGTTGCCTTTCACTTATTTTTGTAGTTTGTGCACACCTTAAGGAATGACCTGTTATACAGCGATGCATTAGCGCAATAAACCGAAGTCTGTCGTGTTGCGGAAGTGGGGTCCTTCTACACAAAGAAGCGCTCTAGATTCCTCTAATCATTAGCGTATATCAGCGATGACGTCAAGCCGCGAGTGAGTAATGTTTGACGTCACCGCTGTCGGCGACCTGTGATGTCTATCCTTTTTCTGAATTTGAATTCTGTCTATCCAAGGGGAATTAATTCTGTTGCTTTATTCTTTTATTTAATCAATAGTTTTAATTAAAATGTTGTCGTTTAGTTTCCCTCGAGTCGCCTAAACCACCAAATACATTATAATTGCGCTTTTCTAGAAGGTAAAAGGCCTTTTTAGTATAATTATAAAAATGTCTACCTTCAGGTCATGGTGCATTTGTAATTTTGTTGTCAAAGCTTTACTGATTTTAAGTAAATTTAATAAAGTATAATATAAAAACAATATTGATGTTAATACTGAGCGACTAGCACTAATCCTAATTGTAAACATTTTCTTTTTTTTAGAGTGAAAAACACTATTTAAAGGGAAGTCGTGGCCTAATGGTTAGAGAGTCGGACTCCCAATCGAAAGGTTGTCAGTTCGAGTCCCGGGCCGGCAGGAATTGTGGGTGGGGGGAGTGCATGTACAGTTCTCTCTCCACCTTCAATAACATGACTTAGGTGCCCTTGAGCAAGGCATCGAACCCCCAACTGCTCCCCGGGTGCCGCAGCATAAATGGCTGCCCACTGCTCCGGGTGTGTGCTCACAGTGTGTGTGTGTGTTCACTGCTCTGTGTGTGTGCATTTCGGATGGGTTAAATGCAGAGCACAAATTCTGAGTATGGGTCACCATACTTGGCTGAATGTCACTTCACACTATTTTCATATTACCTAAGGTGTTTTAAATATTATCTCTTATATTATTTATTTTATTTTTTTTATTAGCCACTTTTGAATTGCCCTTAAGGTAGTTTTCCAGATGGGGTGTGTGTGTGTATGTTAAAGTGTAAGTAGGAAACACACTCTCACATATGGACTCCAATATTTATTTTTAAATATTTTAATAAGTGATCAGTTAATAGTTATTGAAAAAAATAATTTCAAGGCTGTACTGTTTCTCATATTAAAATAATGCATTCGTCAGGGTTACAGATATTATTTTTGAACATAAAGAATCCTAATATAATTGTCATGTTACTTTTTTTCATTGAGAGATGAATAATTTACATATTTTGGCAGTACAACAACAAACCATTATCAGACCACTGGTCAGTGTGTTGTTCACGGCTGAATGTGAATGATCTGGATTTAGTTTAATTAAACACCTCAGTGTTTCCACTGGAGGCAACAGTTAGTGAAGTTTTGAAACTATAAATGCCACTTTATATTTGGCCTATGCAGTTTTTTCATCGGTCACGGTGTTGCTGCTGAGTCAAACGCATCTCATATTATCCAGTAGTCGTGACTGCGCGCGAGACCGGATTACAACTGCGTAAAAATCGGTTCCTTTATCACACAAACGTGAATCATCACTGCAACAGAGCCCACTTAACCCCTAACAATTAGGGATGGGCGTATCGATCCTGTAGTATCGATAGATCGATATCCTCGCGCTACTCATTTGGCATCGATTTCCTTAAAAAAATATCGATATAAACTAAAAAATTATAATTGTATCACTAATTGTAATATGTATCACTTTCAGCTGTTTTGGAGTACTTCCTTAAATTACTATGTGCCGGGACACCCCTGGCTGTACCAGTGGCGGCGTATTGAGCTGGTCCATGTCACGTGACAGGAGACGAGCGAATGAGCGAGCGTCATTGTTGAGCGTCACAGCCGACAACGACACACACACACACACACACACAGCTGAGCCAGCCAAGGCCACCAGCCCAGCACGAAAGCGGGAGTCGGAGGGAAAGAAGTTGAACTAAGAAGCATATAATATGGCAGACAAAAAACGAAGCGTGGTGTGGTGTTATTTTTCACCAGTCGATAAACTCACGGCAAGGTGCCAAGTGTGTGATAAAAAAGTTTCCCACAGCAGCAACACAAGCAATTTATTCAAACATCTAAAGACGACGCACCCCGAGACCCACAGTGAGCTTGAAAAAAGACAGGCAGAGGCTGCTGTGAAAGTCCAGTCTCCTGCACCACCCGCAGTCCGGCAGAAGACCCTGCACGAGAGTCTGCAAAATAGCCAAGTGTATCCAGGTACAGACTTGACAGTGGAGTGATAAAGTCTATAAATATTACAATCACAATCTAATTTTAACAGACACTTCAGGTGAAGGGGATAAGTATATCCAGTAACGTTACTGTCTAGTTGTTGATTAGCCTAGGTCTTGGTTTTTAGTAATGTTTACTGAATATTTTGTTTAAATAATTATCTGAAATTCAAATAATTTCCACACCTTAAAGGGGAATTTACAGAAGTTGAAAATTGCTGGCTCAGAGTATTAAAACAAGATAAGAAAATATGAGATACAATTTGGGGGATTTTTCATCTTTGCATGACAGTTTTATTTTTTCCATTGAAAAGAAAATATTAAAAACTATGATGTTGGGATATTGGTTTTAATCTGTAACATGATTTCTTACATTTGGAAACCATAATTTCATATTTCATTAATTATATATCACAAACTTCTGCAGCTTCAGATATGACAGTTAATTGGAAAGTGACGTGAAAAATTTATCCTTTTCAGGTGAGTATCAAAGAGCACGTGCTTACAACTTACAACCCATTTCAATGGTAGAGGATCAAGGTTTCCGGCATTTTATGAAGGTGGTGGATCCCCGATACCAGATCCCTTGTCGGAAATCCATGATGACAGGTGAAATTCCCAAACTGTACGAGCAAGCACAAAAAGCCGTCTAAGGCCGGAGAAATAATCAGCCAGAGGCGTAATCGTCTTAAAGCAAAAAATGTGAATATGATACTTTTTCTGAACAGCAATCTAAAACTTCAGTAAAGTGTGACGACATATCTTGAGTGCACTAAAAGCGTGATGGTGTCAGACAGTTTTCTAGTTCATTTTTCCAAGTTCATTTTCTCAGGGAACAACTGTCTTTGTTATGCAGGTTTATAGGATAAGTAAATCCTAGTTTATCATGATCTTTATGACGTCATGTTTTTGATTCAGTGAAGTGTTACATGTTTACTTCTACAAAGAGGCTCGAAACATAACATTGTTATGATGTATTCGGGGTTTTTTTTTTTTTTTTTTTCCTTTTAGCTTTTTCTACCAAGATTGATCTTTTTTTTCTTTTTTTTGAGAAATAAGAAAAGTGAAAATGTGTATGTTTTTGTTCATATTTAATTTATTTCATTCATATTTATGTTATTTATTTTAATTTTTATTTTATGTATTGACCATAATAAATTTTGTATAAATGGTCCGTATTTGTCATGTGATTTGTCTTAAATGTAATAATATTTTTACTGACAAAAATTGCCAATAAGAAATGAACGGTATCGGTATCGGTATCGATGAAAATGCAAGAAAAAGTATCGGTATCGTATCGAATCCTAAAAGTGTGGTATCGCCCATCCCTACTAACAATCGAGAAGGCGCTGACTCATGAAGCCCGACCAATGAAGCGTGACGCACTCAAGCACTTTAGTGGCACCTGCTGGTGAGAAAGAGACAGTGCAGGTTTACGAATCAGAAACGCATGTATTAGACTGATTTAATCCAACGATTTCTTGTTTTTATGACCATGAAGTTAAAAGTACTAAAACACATTTCCCTACACCTTGAATACGCTTGAGTGTACAATTTAATCATTAAGCTTTCAAACAGGTATTTATTGAATTAAAATGGCTTCCTGCATTACACTAAACGCTGGCTTTGATTTGGTGGAGATTTATTACTAATAGAGCCTCACACTGCTTATTTTTTATTATGCTAAGCAGTAGTAGATTGTACTAAATAACATGTCTTTCTTTCTTTCTAAATTCTAGTCTTTTAACAAAACCTTTTTTTAAATTTATCAGTCTCCCAACATCTAGACATTTTTTACTTTAAGCCTAAATATCATGATGAATTTTCAGAAATTGAAATTGTTCAGTCATAAAATAGGTTTTTAAATTGCATTTTATTATGTATAATATTTTGTATTATTTTTACTTATGTATAAATATTTTTTATGTATAAATATTTTTGCTTTTCCTTTTCAAGGGCATTTCAATGTATATATATATATATATAATAATAACTAATTGATGTCCTTTATGAACAAAATAGTTTCTGAAAATAATTATCTGAAAACCTAGATATATTTTACTTTAAGCCCATAAAAAATATTTTTTTATTATTATAATTTAAAATAAGTCAATAAAAGAAAAAAATGAATATAACTGTGGATATTTTCACCATTTAAAAAAAAAAAGAATACGTCTTTCAGTCTCGGCTATACGTTAGAGTAGTGGAAAATGTCTGAACACATATATACATATAGGTTCAGATATCATATATCTAGAAACTACATGGTCCTTGATGAATATAATTATGGCCCTGAAGGATCAGTAAGGGAACCGTCTAAAGACTGATGACCTTTTCATGCTTGGCGCTCCTGCCTGACCTTTCAGTGTCCGGAACTCAGAAGCTGAGACTGACCAGCATTACCTGATCCACAGCTGTAGTGACATGACAAAACAATGCTGCACACCTGCTCAGGTGTCACCTAGAGCTCAAGAGCAGGTGTGACAGAGAGAGAGAGACAGACAGAGAGAGACAGACAGAGAGACAGACAGAGAGGAACAAGTATAAGATATGAAGTCACTCAGAAGGACAGATCTGTAGCGCTCTAGTAAGTCACCTTCAGATTAGCCCCTTCATTTTTCGATTTCACAAAAGCTAATTTCACAGGCGGTTGCTTGGATTTGGACTCGCTGGATGTAATTCATTCTTCATTCTTTCTGACAAAGATTAAACAGACCGTGGGCTTAGGATTCCCATTGACAACTTCACTTTTTCACTTCCTAAGTGGATCGCTGTCACTGTCATCCCAGATGGAGTGAAGATGAGAAGATGAGAGCAGTCATGGCTTCGTCCCAGACAGCAGGAGAGACGGCGCGGCCCGTTTCAGAAGGAGGAAGCGGTCAGGAGAGGGTAAGGAACACGACCAGCAGTATGTCATGTCATAGTGTTTGTGGGTGTCCTTTTGTTTCAGACACTTTTTAATTTAATTAAGGTTGACAAGGTGGCTCTATCACAGCAGCTCCCACAATTTCCTCCGGTCTCATGCTATCCATCATGCGCTCACTTTTTTGTCATTAAGCAATGAATACACTTGCATGTACAACTTGGTCATTATGCTTTCAAACATTTTTTCCCCAGTATTTTTTTGTGCTAATATCTTTCTTTTTCATCTTTTAATGAAGCATGACTTTTCATGTAAATATCAAAGTTTTAAGTAGTTATTGGTTTAACTAACTAACTAAAGGTGGGTTTCTAGTCACAGCAAAATGGGTTTGGTGGACATTTATTACTAATATTTCAAAACAAAATAGCCTCACTGCTTATTTTTTTAATATGCTAAACAATAATATATCATGCCAAACAACTTACAGCAGCATTTCTTTTTTCAAGAATTTAAATCTTTTAACAAGACTTTTTTTTTAAATTAATTTTATTGCTGAACACTTCAACATTTTTCCTTTAATCATCACCAAAAACATCATCATCATTAATTATTGTTTTTTAATTTATAATGTTACACATTATTTTTATTTCAAATAAACACTGTTGTTTTGAAAGTTGTTTTCATCAAAGAATGAACAGAACTGTTTTCAGCTTGAAAGATGATAAGAAATATTTCCTGAGCAGCAAAGCAGCATATCAGAATGATTTCTGAAGGATCATGTGACACGGAAGACTGGAGTAATGATGCGGAAAATTCAGCTTTGCATTTCACAGGAATAAATTACATTTTCTATTCCAATAGAAAACCGTTAATTTGAATTCTAACATTCAGGGACGTGGGAACTATTTTGTGAGGGGGGGGCGGGATTCTTGGGGGGGAGTGGTCTGTTAGTGTAGGCCTATAGTAGGGTGTTATGTATCCTGTTATGTATCCTGATTGATTTTATGATTAGTTAAATCTGTTTTGCACACGCATTGCCACAGAGTTAACCATTTCAGACAGTACAGGACAGCCTCTGTCTCGTTCACTTCATGTCTGTGGGCGTTACGCACAGCTCAGTGTGGCCCAGGCACGGCGCCAGGATTCCAGTTTTGGATGGACCAGACCAATTGTGGGTGGGCCTTTAAATAAAAAATGTTAAATAAAAAAAATAAAAAAAAGTTATCCAATCACTGCTTAACCTAATAAAAAAAATATTGACTAATATAGCCTATACTGTTATATTATCTGTGCGTTTACATAATATAGATTTTAATAGCTGGATGCTCTTTAAATATTTTGTTGCATTGTTAAAAGTTTGGGTGTATTGGACAGACCTATCCGTGATCGCTCTCCATGGTTCTGACCAAAGAAGAGCGCTTTGGAATCTCCATTACGCATGAAACGCATCATACCTGGACTGCGTTTCCGATAACATTGTCTCTTAGCGCGCTACGAAGACTCTTAAGGTATAACTTAACTAAAGGTATACTATCACTAAAGGTATATCATTGCTAAGCGTCTTCAGGGCTATCATCCACTCGCGAGGCATAGGCTCTGAAAGGCAGAGGCGCTGGCGCCCTCCTAGCAACGGCGCTGTTTTTGGTAAAACATGATTTTGACGACGAGAAAACAACTTAATAACAACTTATAGACGATTGAGTTTTTATAGAAAACTCTTTTTAAAAGATATTCGTTTTGTATAAATTGTATCTTAATTTTGATCAATGTTTTATCAATCAATTGCCGTATTTAATAAACAAGAAGCAAATATATAGCAAGCAATGTAATAACCTTAGTGTAATTGACAGAATTACTAAAAAACATTTTGCTACCTAAAAGTTAAAGATTTTTTGTGTGACGCATGCATGCATGTATATTTCCCTCATATTAAATATAAAACGCATGTGGACTCATATTTTTCCAATGTCTTGAGTCCTTTATTAATGGAGTATATAAACAGATGTTTCAATATATTGGTATTAAATGCATTTTCTGAGAATTTATATTTCAAGTTTTTACAGCAAATGTCGAAATGCGCGCTCTTTGGTCCATCAGTGCTTGAGTCACTGATCATATTAGAATAAAATATCTCATAATAAAATTGACTGATTTATGAACGTATATGCATAGTTCTCATCAGTCGGAAATACAGATCAAAGCTTTCATTTGTTGTATTATTGATCCTGAAAGAAAACAGGACAACAAAAGAGCGAATCATAGGCCTACAAGGAGTCTGTACGTGCTATGCTTCTTACACAGACTTTTGGGACTTAGTTTTGAACTGGTGTCAAGGTGCAATGAATGAAATGCACAAATGGAAATTAAATAGAACCCCTGTAATGAACGAGGGCGAGCTGTTTTATTTTCACAACATTTTGGAACATGCAAGTGGAAGTGTATTGTTGTTTAAACACCTTTATAACGATCATATTAGTCGAGCTGTATGCGCAATATAATTTTATTACACACAATTTTGAAATGTAGGCTTAAATCAAACACATTTGAATTCAGATTCTGTATTTATAATATATATATATAAACGGAAAACAAAAACAACGAAAAAAACAGCTGGCTGACTCCTAGAGGGGTGGGGGAAAGCCCCCCCCCCCCCGCCCCCCATTCCAACGTCTATGCTAACATTCTGACTTTTTACTGTATTTTTAATCAAATAAATGCAGCCTTGATGAGCATATCTAGCTTCTTTCAAAATCATAAAAAAAAGAATTATTCTAAACTTTTAGGTGTATCATGTATCCCTTGATATAATCTATAAGGGTCTCCTACTTTTGTTCTCACACAATCTCAGAACCTGGTAGAGGACGGCACTGAATTTGGCGCTCTTGAGTTAGTCTCTGTCACAGAAGAGGAGCTTCCTGTAGTCGAGAAGCCCACCACATTCAATGTGAGTTCCTTCAGCAGTCAAAACCAAGTATAGGTCTCTGCAGGAAAGTAATGGGAGTTAGATCAGGGTGTTTTTAGACCATGATACCTGATTGACTGACGTAATAGTGATGTTAGGTTTAGGGGTGGGGTTGGGTAAGGGGGATCATTTTGATTGCATGATTTAGAAACACCCAGCAGTTTGAAAACACCCACAAGTTTATAAACGTTTGCTCTGCAGAGACCTAAGTCTTGTCAAAACAGTCGTTCCAGTCACTTCTACTTCACATCCCCGTTGAGCTACCCACTGTGGTGTCTGCTCCACTGCCTGTCTATAAAGTCCAGAAAATTCAGATCCCACCCAGCCCAGGTGTGACCGTCATCAAGGTCCAGCCCTTCTTGGACAGTAAGCAAGCTTTCTTGGTGTGTCACACTGTGTAAGTACAATCTGAAATGGCTTCAGCACATTGTTTAAATGGCCAGTTACACAGGGGTTAAAGGACAGATACTTGAGGTGCTAACAGTGATCTAATCAGTTTTCCTCCGCCGGCAACACTGGCCTTTAGCAGACTGATTATATTCACCCGTCTCTTTCCCTCTCTCTCTGTGTCTCAGGAGAAAGACTGTCAGATTTGAAGTCTCTGTGTTGGCCGTATGTGTCTCGCAGATTGCTGGCTCTGCTCATCATCTTGGGTTTGCTAACTTTCTTGATTTTGGTTCTAGGAATAGGTTTGGGAGGTGAATCTGTTTGCTGTCTTATAATCTGGCTACAAAATGTTATATGTAGATGTATATCCCGAGATTTGAACCCACAACCCTAGGGTTAGGAGAGTTTGACTCCTAACCCTAGGGTTGTGGGTTCGAATCTCGGGCTGGCAATAACATGACTTAGGTGCCCTTGAGCAAGGCATCAAACCCCCAACTGCTCCCCGGGCTCCGCAGCATAAATGGCTGCCCACTGCTCCGGGTGTGTGTTCACAGTGTGTGTGTGTGTGTTCGCTGCTCTGTGTGTGTGTGTGCACTTCGGATGGGTTAAATGCAGAGCACAAATTCTGAGTATGGGTCATCATACTTGGCTGAATGTCACGTCACTTTCACTTTCATTACAGTTTCCATAAAATATTAAGCAGCACAAATGCTATTAACATCAATTTGGGTTTTTGGGTAAAAATGCAGAAATGGTCAGGTGTATGCTTAGTGAAAGGAAAATATCATTAGCTCAGTATACAGACAATAGAAGTAAAACAAACTCCCCACCATGACAGGAAAGTGTGTGTGTGTGTGTGTGTGTGTGTGTGTGTGTGTACACCTGGTATTCCCTACGTTATGGAGACAAATTGTCCCCAGAAGGATAGTAATACCATACCTTTTGAGCTTTTTCAGTTCCCATAAGGAAACAAGCTTATAAATCATACAGAATGATAAAAGGTTTTTGAAAATCTAAAAATGCAATTTTGTGTGAGGAGTAGGTTTAGGGAAATTATATCTATGTCTGGAATGTCCCCATAAAACATGGAAACCCAACGTGTGTGTACGTATGTGTGAAGGTAAGTATCCTCCTCACTTATCAAACTCATCCTGAGCAGCGGGAACTGTAAATGTTTCATGAACTCCACCCTGCTCTATGACAACAGCTCACTGCTAACAGATGGATGTTTCAACTTCTTTTAGAGGTGTGTGTGTGTGTGTGTGTGTGTGTGTGTGTGTGTTTGTCACCATCATACATTGATCTCTTTTTCTCCAGTGGGTCTGAAGAGCTGCTCAGGAAAGTTTCGGTGCTTGTCGTCGGTTCAGTGTATCAGCAGACATGCTGTGTGTGATGGAGTCGAGGACTGTGGAGATGGAGAAGATGAGCTCAGCTGTGGTGGGTTGAACCTATCTATCTCTTCTTGGCCTTAAAATCAACATGAAATCGACGATATTTATTGTTTCAGTACACGTTTCTGGTGATCCATATTCAAAATGATTGCAAAGAAAAAGAAATATACAATCAACGTTGACACCAATTTTATCCTTATGAGCAGATCTTTCAAAATCCTCAAAACCTGAGCGTAATCTCTCTCTCTCTCACTCTCAGTGCGTGTGAGTGGCAGGAGCTCTGTGCTGCAGGTGTTCAGTAGTGGCTCATGGAGGACTGTGTGCTTCGAGGGCTGGGATTCTCAGCTGGGCTCTGTAGCCTGCAGACAGCTGGGATACAGCAGGTATGAAGAATTACAGCATCACTGAGAGTGAACACTGAACAGCTCTTCGTCTGACCACATGGCTAGAAATGTCACTGATGGTTGAAACATGCATTCCATTATTTTTCTACTTTTGGAGTTCTACTGTGCCAGCTTTTTCTGATTTTTGTGATTGAGCATCCAGATTGAGCTTTTGCTGGATGTGTGCATTTTTTTTCTTTTTCATCTGGTACATCAGATAAAAGCTTTATAATAATGATAAAGCTGCTTGTTTTCAAACTTTACTCATCAATAAATTAAAATAGTGTTAATTCCGGTTTCAAGAGACGAATGTTCTTCAGGGTTCCTACTCCTTTTGAACATTGTGAATTGCTGGATAAAGATCACAGGAAAGGACTTTTTAAGAATAATTTACTCACAATTTATACCAAGTAAAATATTTCAGTGTTTGGAAAATAATAATGATTTCAGTTGTAAGATCTTATTAATTTGTATGACTTTATTCAGGTCTAGAAATTACACTTTTAAAATTCCCTCTTATATCCGAGTTTTCCAAGACAAATCCTTGGTTCCGAAACAAAACAATAACCTAATCTTGATTACTATTAAAGCTTTTATTATTATTTAATACTTGTTTTGTCTCATTTTAAGTCACCTTGTAGCTCTTGAAAGTTAACTAAGGCCCCCTAGTTTAGTAGGTATTGAGGAATATATGAAATTAAAAAAAAAATCATTTCATACCTTTTCATTCTGTGTTACAGTTTAATTTGGAAGCACTAATTTTGTGCAGTTCTCATAGTTCTGCTATTTACAGAATCAGCCGTCAGTGTCCTGCTCAGTGGGACAGCTGTGAAAGATCAGGACTGTAATCCAGTAACTTCAGATCCTGGGTCTGCAATTATTCTCTTCATGTCTGTTAACTAACAATGGAGCCAAAATGATCATCTGTCATGCCTTCTATTCCAGGATAAATTTATTTCCCAGAGCAAAGCAGGGATTGCCCTTTTTTAAACAGAAATATGATGATACTTTTCTAGTGTGTGCTTGTGTGAGTGTGTTTTCTTGCACTGTGTGGGTGTCTACGAATAATAATGAGCCTCTGTTCCTGGTGGCCTCATTATCTGCAGAGTTAATCCAATTAAAATCAGTCTGCCATTAAATGAAAGAAAGAAATATCATCGCAGCAAATGCTGTTTCACCTCAACTAGGTCAAGTTCCATTCAACATCTGCAGTCTTCTGGCTGTCTTTTAATTTCAGAGGTCTGTCTGTTCCTAATGTTAGGCATCTTGGCACTTGTATTTAGTAGTTGTTTTGGTCAAAAACAATGACTGACTACCCTCCAGCCACACCTCCTTAATAAGAGCGCCAATCAGCATGTCTAAAGTCAAATGCTTTCATCTTTTCAGAAGTAACAGCTTATGAATCAAAGTAAATAAGGATGAAATTGAGAGGGAAAGAGAAATTGCACTTGTCGGGTATATAGTTTTTTTTTTATTTTTTATTTTTACATTTAATAACTTCAAAATGAATTGATATCAGTGTGAAAGAAACCATTTTTTTGTTCTCCTCTTACTGATCGTAGTTATGTGAACTCTACTGAAGTTCCCATCTCCTCCATTGAAGCAGTCTTTCAGAATAATCTAGTGGCTCTTAATATCAACCAAACAGGACTTAAAGACAAATTCAAGATCCAAAACTCTTCATACCTCAGGTTAACCTTCTTTTTTGCTCCTTCATGCAAAGCAACCGAATATACCCTGCCAAAAAAATAAATAAATAGTTGACAGTGTGGTTCTTTTTAATGTCAGTCAAAAAGATTCCCAACACCGTTTCGTATTTGCTCCAGTTTAAATATATAGTCCACATTACATCACTTGATCGCCCATGGTTGCTCTGCAGTGAATGGGTGCCGTCAGAATGAGAGTTCAAACAGTTGAGAAAAACATCACAATAATCCACAAGTAATCAACAGGACTCCAGTCCTGTTTTATAAAGTGAAAAGCTGTGTTTGTAATAAACAAATCTATAATTAAGATATCTTTCACTTCAATACTTTGCTTCTAGCTAAAATACGAGTCCTCTATAATATTGTTTTCTCCAGAGAAAAAATAATTTTGGCTGAATCAGGAGAGAAATATGCAAACACCATGCACCGTTTACATGTGATAACAGTTGTAAACAAACATGTTGTTTTGATGTGAGAGGACAACAGTCTGTGGGTCTTTAGTACACGATAAAGCAATCAGGACTGTCTCTGAGTCCCAAAGCTGTGATGCTGAAATGAGAGTTGATTTGCATTTTTTTAATAAAAAGTTAAATGGAAGCATAGAAATGAAACCTGAATACTGTTAGCTGTGTGTGTAGTTCAGACAGACAGAAAGATATTGATGGCACTGAAAATGTATTTTTTATTATTCCAGAAAGACTTGATGCAGTTCTAGTTTAGTGACTGCTGTCAAGTGTATAGGTGAGGTTTTTTTTTTAAATTAAAGATAAACATCACAACAGTTACCATGTCTCTAACTGCTTCAGTGACTCATACTTATGTAAGACTGTAATAAAAGTTAAAGACTTCATCTCAATATCGCGGATGACGTTTAGTCAGTAAACACTCAGAAACCACCCAGAACCAAACAGCTATTTGGTATAAAACACTGGTGGCTTTTGTATTGTGTCAGTGAGGTTTCCACTCAGATCCAGTTGTGTGTTGCGGTGTAGAGTGTGGCTCCAGGCCAGCCGTCTGCAGTCGTATTGCGGGAGGGAATGTGTCGAGGTCTGAGCTAGTCCCGTGGCAGGTCAGCCTGCACTACCAGAACCAGCATCTGTGTGGAGGATCAATCATCAGTGAGCGCTGGATTCTCACTGCTGCACACGGTGTGTACCAGTGAGTATGAAACACACACACACACACACACACACACACACATCAACATATATCATGTTGACTTGCTACAAAAAAACAGGTCTAAATTGGTTTTGTGTTGGTCCAGACTGTTTTATAATAGTTGGTCCATAATGTTTTATGCTAGTTGGATCCTAGTTCAGACTGTTTTTTTACTGGTTCTGTGCTGGACTAGACTGGTTTATAATAGTCTGGTTCTGGTCCAGACTGTTTTATGCTAGTTGGATACTGGTTCAGACTGGATTTCACTGGTTCTGTGCTGGTCCAGACTGGCTTATACTGGTTCTGTGCTAGTCCACACTGATTTATGTGAGACCGATGGTGATCAGGGTTGGTTTATGCTTTTTTGTGCCCGTTCAGTCTGGTTTATACTGGTCTGGTGCAGGTCCAGATTGGATTACACTGTTTTTGAACTATTTTAGACTGGTTCTGTCATGGTCCAGAGTCCAGACTTATTAATGCTGGTTCTGTGCTCATCCAGACTGGATTATGATACTGGTCCAGGCTTTTTTTAAAATCCTGATCTGGTACCGGTCCAGACTGGTTATACTGGTTTTGTGCTGGTTGAGACTAGCTTATGTTGATCTGATACTGATCCAGCCTAGTTTATACTGGCACTGGGCTCATTTGGCTTAGTCCAGTACTTAAATATGTGATTCTTTTTGTTCAAAGCTTTGATCAGCCACTGTTATGGGCCGTGTATGCTGCGATAACAGACCAGCCACTGAGTGGATCTGGGGCTCTCTCTGTGGAGAAAATCATCTACCATGCCAACTACAGGCCAGGAGAAATTCACTACAACATAGCGCTAGTAAAGCTTAAACAACCTCTGTCTTTCAATGGTAAGAATTAGCTTCTTGTCACTGGATGAAATATTTGTATAAACAGACTTTTAAATTGAAATCTAATCATGGTTTTAGTAAGATATATCCCCTTTTTTCTCCCTTCCCAGATCAACTAGCACCCATCTGTTTCCCCAGTTATGGCGAGAGCTTTGAGGATGGACAGATGTGTTTGATCTCAGGTTGGAGCGCCACAGTGGATGGTGGTGAGTGTGGATCCTAACGGTGTTAGTACACTTCAAAGGGCACTGAATTGAAAAACAGCTGGTATTTCTTGGGCAAATGCTTGTAGTAAACAAGTTTGGCAGCTTTTGAAGACTGAACCATATTGCTTTCTGAGTGTGTATTCAGTTGGTGTCTTCAGAATGCACACGTGTGTGTTGCGCAGGAGAGACCAGTGTGTCCAATCATACCGCTCAGGTCCCGTTACTGTCCAGCAGAGTCTGCCGCAGACTGGGTCTGACCTCCTGAAACATCTGTGCAGGATTCTCAGAGGGTGGTGCTGGGACATGTCAGGTACTGCATCTGTGTATTATCATCACAAAAAGCTACAACAGCCATTATTCAAACAGCCAATCTTTAGTTTAACCCCTAGTTTTCTGTCTGTAGGGGGGCAGCGGAGGGCCGATGGCCTGTCAGGGGTCCGGGTGGACATTGGTGGGGGCAGCCAGCTGGGCAGAGAGCTGTGGACAAAAAAACAAACCAGGAATTTACACCAGCATAAGTAAAGCTCTCGCATGGATTCAGCAACAAATGGAGGTATATATAAAAAAATAACTAAAAAAAAAATCACTTCCTTATTTAGTGTTATAACAGATAGAAGAGACGAGATCGTTCAGGAACAACATTTTTATTTATTTTTTTCTGGCAAGACCAACCATATTTTGATAATGACAAGGCCAACTAGTGACAGTTAACTGGGGCTGAACTTTCTTCTCATTGGCTAGTCAACACTCTGATTTAGATTTCATTAACTGTGTTTGTACTGATGAATACTTGACACACTTCCTGTTCCTCAGGGGCTCTTTGACCTTTGAAAAGGTTTTTGGGACACTAGAGTCATCCAGCGGTGATTGTGTTGTAAAACCCTGAAGTTAATTGAACTGCAGACCAGACACAGACTTTGACACAGTATCAGCTGTTAATTAGCCGTACAATTGGTTTTAATTTCATCAAAATTTAATTTCATCTTATATTTACTAACAATAGGACATTGGGTATTTAAAATGTAACCAAATGGTAAATCTTTTGTTTTTTTTTTTATACTTGCTCGTGCGCTTCAGATGCTAATAATGTTTGTGGCATTGTAAGTGCTGATATTTCCTTCTGGAAAAACAAATAATAGTTTAAAGTGTGTGTGTGTGTTTATCAGAAAGAAGAGGAACAGCAACACTGAGCATCTCATGGTGGATGAGCTTCTGCTGGACTCCACGCACATACTTCCAGACCTAACATCGAACATACCTCATCCAACATGACTTATGAAGGGGAAATCATGTTATCAATCATTCTATAATTTTGGGTACAATTCATATCAGGAAAAACAAAGCTCTTTCTCAAAGAAATATTGGTTTCCGTTTAAATATTTTTCAACAGTGTTACTTGTCTGCTAGTTGCCAAGCTTGGTCATTAAACACCAATTTGATAGTACAGATAAAAAGATGTTTTCATCTTTTATCATGTCACTGGAGATCAAATATAGAAAAAAACCCTAAGAGGACATTTAACAATGTGCTCATGAGGTTTTTTTTTTTTATTATTCATTTTTAACTAACTCAAGACCCACTCAATTCGAAAAGTGGACATTGTAAAAACTATAATTCAAGGGACATAAAGGAAAAATTAAGGTTTATGAAATGTGGTGAGATCAAACTGAAAATATGAGATTATACTATGTATTCTAAGAAAATCGCTAAAAGAAAAAAAGAAAGATCATCAATGGACATGAAATGTAGACTAAATTATAGAATGACCCAAATATATAAATAGAATTCCTGTTGATTCTATTGACCAGGACAAAAGTACAAATCAATTTACATTTATTTGTAACATAGATCCATTTATTGTACATGATTTACTTGTGCTTATTTATTTATGTCCAAACTTAAGTGCATATATTTTTGTAAGTCCAAATGTACACACACTTATACCGTTATCATTCATTAAATTAATGTCATTAAGAGATTAACCATATTAAAGTCTGTTTTGCTCCTCCGAATCTCTGTATTCTTGCCTTCACTTCCTTTGTTTTTGCTATTAACCATACACAAAGTGTTCGAGAAATTAATAAATGCTAAACCAAACAAATCCAGAGAAAACAGACCACAAGTAATCCTTAACAAACCCCAACATTTTCCACCTTCCTACATTACAATTTTAGTCAAATGGTGTATTTGTTTACACACCAGACTGAGTGAAGGTCTCTGTGCCCTGACATGAATGCAGCTTGTGACCTCTGATGTCTTACTACAGGGTTCACAGACAAATACAATCACACACAACAAGTGTCCTTCAGGTACAGTGTTCTTTATTACAAAATGAAGAGTCTGAAAGGCATATCTGTGTGTTTGTGTGAGAGACAGAAGCGATTATAGAAGCAAAGAGAATAAGACAGTGTTTAAACCTCCCCGTGCTAAGCTAACGGAGTTTCTCCTTTCGGGTTAGTCATCACAAGATTACTGCCAATGATAAGCCGCTCAGTACAGACAGCCTACAGCACATACTGAACACGCTAAATTACTAGAAAACAGGACAGACGAGCTCAGTCGAGTGGCAGCTGGAAATAGAAGAAATCATAATATATATTATATTGTCTTCTTTGTTAAATATACCATCAAGAGGTTACTAACAGCTCGACTGTACCAGTCTCACTGGGTTTACACGGATAGATTGGCATTTCTATTGTGAGCATATGTTAGGTTTCAAAAATCATGTTGTATGTCTCTTTACAATAAATGAAAAAGCATGCAATCAATTGTTAAATATTGAAAACATTAGTTTTATCCACTTTTTCTTTAAAAAAAAAAAAAAAAAAGCTATATGAACTGTCCATAACAACACGGAATAAAAAAAAGAAATCTGTCATAAATCAACGATGAGTCCCTTTGCCAAAAAAAAATTAACATAAATACAAAGTCTTGTTGACGTCCTTCTCGGTTTCACTTCATTTGGAGTTTTGGCAATATAATCATTAAAAAGCACATTTTCTTCTCATACAACAATAACAGGCATTGCATGACATAAACATTATTACAACCTTGCAAACATATCATGTTTGGACACGGTATCCATGCCGATTGCACAGGAAGTGACATCAGATGTGTGTAGAAGATTCTTTTTTTTTTTTTTTTCACCATGGAATTAAGAAAGCAAACTGTGACTTTTTAGCCTTATAATTCTAACTTTAACTTACTTTCTCTTTTCTTTTGAGTTGATATCTCACAATAAAGACTTCAATTCAGACCTCTTTTTCTCGGCAAAAGATATAAACTCAGAACTGCAAGAAAATAAAACAGAATTGCGAGATATAAACTCAGATTTGTGACATATAACCTCACAATTCTACGTAAAATAGTCCGAAATGTGAGATAAAAAGTCATGGTTCCCTTTTAAATGTTGTTTTAATTCTGTGGTTGAAATAAACTTCCATAAATATGAGCGTGTCTCACATTGTGGCGTTAGAAATGTAAAAAGGTAAGGCTTCATAGTCTATGCCTTCAGCGGATAGTCATTCTTTGTACTAAGTAGTTACCACAATCCCCTCCAAAACAGGGTGAGCAAGTTAAAAGTGTTTTTTGTCTTTTTCATACATAAATTCTCCTTACAAAACAGAGCAAAACAAACTAAAAGGAGAAAACAAACAAATTGGCACCGATCACATGTGACAGTGTGCTATAAAAATAGTTCCTTTTTTTTCTTGGTGCAAACACAGGCATGCAAAGAGCTGAAATCTCATTGTTATAGTATCCCAGACCACGAGGATAACTACAATCAAATCAAATCCAGCATCAACATTATTTTTTTTCCTTCCTTTTAGCTCTTTCAGAATGTGCTTTGAACACTTTCTTTAATTAAGAGTATCATACAAAAAGTGCACTCGGCTAACTGCGTCGGAAATGATGCGTGTGAGACTTGTGCTTGAGTGTGTATGGGTTGTGTCGGTGTCTGTGTGGCTTTAAGCCCTTTCTCTGTACTTCAGATGAGCTGTTTGACAGCTTGAGGACGTTCTGTGACCTTCAACACGTCGGCCGAGGTGTCTGTGTGAACGTATCTTTCTTCTTAGTGCTCTGATGTGCCTTACTAAAGTCACTGTGTGTGTGTGTGTGTGTGTGTGTGTGTGTGTGTGTGTGTGTGTGTGTGTGTGCTTCAGTCCTACTACAGAGAGTCGCTGGTCTCCAGGCCCAGCCTGGTCATGTCGGAGTGGGAAGGATCATTGTCCTCGTCCTCTTCATCCTCTTCATCCTCCTCATCCTCCTCCTCGCTGTGACTTCCCATCATGACCTGCTGCATGGCCAGCGTAGCTCCATCTGATGAGAGCGTCTGGAGGCCGTCCTCACCCACACCGACTGTTACTGTGGTACCTGAGTGTGACAAACACAACATTTACAATCTTGATAAAACCAGTAAATACTGGCAATTACATTATAGCACTTAATCATTATTTTTGTTGAAAGAAGTTATTAATCATCAATCATTAATTGGGTCAAACAGACAAAAACAGCTTAAATTCAAGCCGTCTGAACATTATTTACATTTTACATTACATTTAAATGTATTCATTTAGCAGACACTTTTATCCAAAGCTAATTACAGATGAAGACAGTGGAAGCAATCAAAAACAACAAAAAGAGCAATGATATATAAGTGCTATAACAAGTCTCAGTTAGGTTAACACAGTACACGTAGCATGGGATTTTAAATAATATAATAAATAAAAAGAAAACAGATAGAATAAAAAATAAAAATAAAAAAGAATAGAGCAAGCTAGTTAGAGGTCTTTGCACATATTTCTTAGCGTGAGTAGCTCTGTGGTCTGATATCGTGAGGTTTTTATTATATTTCTGTCTCTACAGATCTGGATGTCGTCAATTAAATTAACCTGTTAGCAGAATTACTATTAATAAAAAAAAAAAAGAAAGAAAAAACAATTAAGTGAAAATAATTTTGAAATGCATGAATGATTAATCCATACACACTGCATCATTAAATATTCGTGTATATTTAATAATATGTTTTGAATTAAATCAGCATTAATTAAAATGTTTTCAGTTAAATTAAGTAATCACATTAAATACAAATAAAATGATTATGATATGATATATTATTCCATAAATTTCATAACATATTTATGGATTCAATTAAAATGCTCTCAATTAAATTAACCAGATAACAGAATTAGAATTAAAATGATTTTTAGTCAAGAAATCAGATTAAATGAAGACATAAAATGAATATTAAATTCAAATGATTACAAAAATAATGAATTATTAATCTATAAATACCATGACATTTGTTTTTTCTGCATGCTTCTACTTTTGGCACATTTTTTAAGTGAAGCAGTTTTGTTAAAAAAAATTATTTTAATGCAAATACCAACACAAATACTCATTTCTATTGTTATTTTTGTTGATATTAATAATAACAAAATAAATAATCCAAGAATTTAGTTTCTTTTTTCTTCATGATGATTTCAAAACAGTTGCATCAACCTGGCATGTTTTATTTCATACCCTCCAACAATATCAAAATTAAATTTAATGTATTCTTGAATAATAGAATAGAGACAGGAAAACTGCCCCATGTAATTAGTTGGCTTTGGTGAGGGAAGCATTAGATTACCAGAGCAATCATACAGCAATATGCTAAACACCATAGAAACCACACAGCAATGCCCTGGCATCCATCCTATCCACAGTGGGCACACCTTTTTTCCATCTTAAAATGTACCACTGCACCTCAAAGTAAACTCGTATTCAATATTGCATGATCTATGGGACGTACCGTCTTCCATGGTGACCTGCTGCTGGGACACAGAGGCGGCGAGGGAGTTGGGCCAGAAGCGTTGTAGGGGCCGCGTTTGGGGCGTCTTCTTTTTGTTCTTGGGTGTGTCCGAGGAGCTGGCGTCCAGCATGGGCTGAAGGATCCGTCGCCGTGCATTAATAAACCTGAAGACATCGAGCCAGTCAGAGGCGATCCTGCAGACTGTATGATCAATGTCTGATAACTCACCAGTTGTTAACCTGCAGCAGGGTGAGGTTGGTCTGCAGGGCGATCTGTTTCTTCTCATCTTCTGTAGGATAGGGGTGCTGGGAGGGACAGACATAAGAAAGGTCTCACATCTCCTCTCTATCGGTCCACTCACATCCACGGCTCTTTCTCCGCTTCATTAGAACAGTGTCTCTCTGTGGGTCGCCTGACAGAAAACTGCCCCGCCGGGCTCTTCAGTGATCAGCACTCTCCTCAGAGTCACATGAGCAGCTGACGTTTGTGAGAGTGTAAATGGACATATGTGTCTGCTTCGTGAGCCAGTCATCAACACCTAGCAGCTCACTTAACTCATCAGTACATTTAAAAACAATTCAAGCTGTCATAACATTTTTCTCAGACTAGTTTGGTGGTCTGATAAGAACTTTTTATTATATTTCAGCAGATTCAATTAACACTACAGCTAAAATAGCTTTACAATTAAATTGAGAAATGAAAGATTATTACCCGTATTTTCCGGACTATAAATCGTACTTTTTTTTCATAGTTTGGCTGGTCCTGCGACTTATCGTCAGGTGCGACTTATTTATCAAATTTAATTTGACATGCACCGAGAGAAATGAACCAAGAGAAAACATTACCGTCTACAGCCGCCAGAGGGCGCTTTATGCTGCCAGAGATGCTGCTCAGTGCTCCTGTAGTCTACCACAGAGCAGCATAGAGCGCCCTCTGGTTCTTGGTTCTAAATAAATGCGACTTATAGTCCAGTGCGACTTATATATGTTTTTTCCCTCGTCATGACGTATTTTTGGACTGATGCGACTTATACTCAGATGCGACTTATAGTCCGAAAAATGCGGTACTATAAAATAATTAAATTATTTACAAAGAACGTCTGCATCATAGGAAACTTTTGTGTTTCATATAGACTACTGGTTAAAAGCTTGGGGTCAGTAATTTTCTTTTCCTGAAAAATAAAGAATAAAATTAATACTTGATGAAAAGTGAAAATGAAGCCTTTTACATTGCTATTTTTTATTTTAAATAAATGATTTGATGTTATGATCCTCAAAGAATCCTGAAAATCCACTAAAATATTACACAACTGTTTTCAGCATTAACGAAATGTTTCTTGAGCAGCAAATCAGCATAATAGAAGGATTTCTAATAATGATGTAAAAAGGAATGATGCTGAAAATTCAGCTGTCATAACAGGACTAAATTACATTTTAAAACATAACATTTTGTTGTAAAATTTCGCAATTGTACAGTTTTTACTGTATTTCCTATTAAATAAATGCCGCCTTAGTGCACATAAGAGCCTTCTTTCAAAAACACTCAAAAAATCTTACCAACCCAAAACTTTTAATTGGTAATGTAGATCCATTATACCTACTTAAGACCATTTTTTATTATTTACCATCAGAATTATTTGTAATAAATATAATAATTATTACAGTAGACCAATAATATTCTAACTTTACAACAAAATACTCCTATTACACATTACTTTTACTATCCCTTATTCATTACATTTGATATATTGGTTGTACTGTGTGAGTGACCATGAAACGCTGTTTGTAACCCGTTTTTTATGTGACAGGATATTCAAGAAGAAAAATGTCAGATGATAAAGCAAGCACCGTTTGGGATGCTTCACTCCTTCTGACAATATAAAACAGGGAAGGACAGAAACACTTACACCGATGTGCTGGAAGAGCCAAGAACGCATGACACTGGTGGCGTGTTTAGGCAAGATGCCTCTCTTGGCTTTAGACGAGTTGTCCTCCTGACTGAAGAAGTTTAGATCCTGGTTCAACTGCAGCTGAAGCTGTGGGTCAAAGAGCAATCAGGAGTGTGTGCACGTGTGCATTCATACTGTGGTGGATTATGAAGATGTGCTCTGAACACTGGAATAACTGCATGAAGGGAGCATGCTTGTCGACAGGGTCTCACCTGTGAGTTCTGGATGCGTATTGTTCCAGGTGACAGAGTCTGTGTGACCACCTGCCCCTGTGGAGTGACAACTGTAACAGGCTGATACACTGTACCACCTGGGCCAAACAAACACACTCACAGTCAATATACAGTGCGATGAAATGTGAGAACGAGGGAGACAACCGAATCAGTATGAAGTAGCAAAGCAATCACACACCTGTGACCACCTGTGTGGGGTTTACAGCTGTGACAGTAATGTTGCCTTGTTGTAAAGACGACGCTGGTACTACAATACCTTGAGGACTCATGGCTCCAGAGAACGAGCTCAGCGGCTGTGAGGAGAACATGTGCACAACATTATCTCCTGAGCAGAGATGGAGGCAGAGTTCTGCAGTGTTTTCGAGTGTACCTGTGTGTGTGTTGGGGAGTAGGGGCTTCCTGGCTCTCCGCTGAGCAGCGTCTCGCTGTTCATCTTGGTCTTGAGGCAGGCGATGTAGCGGCTGCAGAAATCTTTACACAGGTCATTCACCTTCTCCAGCTCCAGCAGGTGAATCCGTAACACCTGGATGGCCTTCACCATCTGAGGCCGATGACAGAGCACAGTACAGCCCACAATCAGAAAGATCAACTGAACTCCTAGAGGAACCCTGAATCCAACCCACTGTACAAGACCCAAAAACCAAACCTCAAACCGCTCACTCGATTTTCATTTCCTCACCAGTCACGTACACTGAGATGGACACTCACATGAGCGTGTTAAAATGTTTATATTTATTATTATGTTTTAGAGCCTCATGTTAGGTAGCAGATTAGAATTAGATTAGAGGCTGCTTCACCAGTCAATATCAATAAGCCAGTAATAAGCACTAAAAGTGATAAGTGATATTTCATGCATTCCTAAATGTATACGCTGCTGATCAAAAGTTTTTTGTTTATTTAATTTATTTTTAAGTTCTATTCAGCAAGGATGCATTCAATTAATCAAAGGTGACAGTAAAGACATTTATAATGTTATGGCTGCTACATTTATAAAAGATTTCAAATAAATGCCTTTTAATGAAATGTATGTAAATTATTAACTATTAGATTATTAAATTCAAATTAATTATTTACTGTTTTTACATTAAACAAATATTACAAGGTAATTTCTTTGTGTTTAATATACACCACAATACAAAAGGTTTGGGGTCAGTGTTTTTTTTTTCCAGAAATAAATGAATAATTTCAGAGATCGAGCAGACTTTTACATTGCTAAAAGTATTTCTGGCATTAAATAAATGCTGTTTTTCTATTCATCAAAGAATACTGAAAAAAAAATGATCATGGTTTCCACAAAAAATACTAAGCAGCAACAGTTTTGAACATTGAAACAGAAAAAGACATTTAAATTTAAATTCTTTTTTTTTTTTTTTTTAATTGTGTTATTTCTTATTTAAAAAATGCATCCTTGGTAAGCATAAAATACTTTTTTAAAATTCTGAACAGTAGTGTAAAGACCAAAAACCTCAGTTTAACAGAATTGTTACCAGATTGTCCAAATCGGGGTCCTCACTGAAGAAAGCCTTGCCTTCTTTCTCCTGGTTTCGCACAAAGTTCTCGATATCCACATCGAAGCTGGCCGAGGTCACGCACTCCGAGCTCTGAGTCGATTGCTCACATTTCTCAAAGAGCAGCGCCAGCAGGGGGAACAAGGGGTGTCTGACAGTCAACAAACACATCATTTATACACCAAAACACAAATACATATTCAACTACACTCTCTCAAAAACATGTCACGAGAAAAAAAAGAATAGAAAGCAAGTTACCTGTAAATAGCAGTCTTGTAGACCTCCATAGGAGTCTGTGGTTCAGACGGCGCTGAGCTGCTCTCCTCTTCCTCTCTCTCCTCCTCTTCCTCCAACCTCTCCTCCACTTGTCCCGCCGTCTGTTCTTCTTGCATCTGCAGAGAATGAAGATGTATGAGGTATGTGACGATGTCAGCTGCCATGAAACACAGCCTCGTTGAGACCCCAAGGGCTGACATGGGGTTTTAAAGCATGTAACAAAATGCTTTTTTTTTTTTTTAACAAAGGGGTTTCTCTCTCAATCCTCAGACTATGTAGATTTAGAAAGCTTTCACAGATTTAACAGAGTGGTTTTTCACATTCGTTTCAGACTATTTAACAGAAATGTAAATACTGAAATACCAGTACACTGAGTGACTTAACATACAAGGTATGCAGATATCTTGGATAATTATAATACAATCTATTTTGTATATTAAACTAGAATATATACAGTAAGCTAAGTACCCAAAGTTTGTTGGTTTCTTTTCTCGTTCATAGTTTTTTTTTTCTTTTCTTTGTACTTTATGGTTGGGACGGGGACACATGATTGAGTGCATTTGATGGAGCACAACAATATTGTTGATTGAAAAGGAGAAATGTTAAAAATATTTCATGACTGCTGGAAAACCTCGGGTTAGTCTCGAGTCTCTCTATCGCTCCATCCGATGCCGCAGAGATCAGACTTCCCAGAATTCACAAGACATCAATCTCAGATTGTGAGATGTCATACTTGCATGTTTACAAGATGCATTGATTTATTTATTTATTTTAACAGCAGTATAACGATGATTATTGCGTCATCTAAAAGGGCATTTAAACACACTTAAAACATAACAGTACTGCATTGGCTGTATGAAGAGCTCTTTGGCAACACAAACCTGCTCAGCCTCTTGGTAATCCTCCATGGACACCGATGGGGATGTCATCATAGTTACTGTTGCCGTGGACAGCTCTTGGGCATTCTATTAAAGCTGCTCTTCAGCTCCACTGAACTGACACAACAGAGACAAAGATTAATGAGGAAAAACAGCTGCTACTCTACAAAAAACAAATAAATAAAAATAATCAATACTATTCAACAATATTAATCAACACTTTAATGAACACTTATTAAATAAATCTTCAAAAAATTTTGAACTGGCGCACTTTTGCACATTCTGCACAGTTATCTCTCTTTTTATTGTCCTCAATTTTTTTTCTTATGTATGTGTGTGTGTGTGTATTTCTCTGCTTATTCCAAAACTTCATAAGTAACTAGTTTTTTATTAGTATGATTATTATTTATTGTATTTTTAAAGTACATAGAGACAAATTCCTTGTAAGTGTATACCCACAGTACTTGGCAATAAAGGAGATTTACTGATTATTTATATTCATTGTATAAAGGGCCATACAGTGCTTCCTTGACATGCAAATACAGGTCAGGCAAATGAACGAATATTTAAAGCAACTTGTCAATATTATTTTTTGTATTTGGACGTTATAACCAGAATATAACTGTACACACTTATGCAAATAACGGTAGTTTTACAACCAGCCTTACCTAACTGAATAACTAACTTTTGTTTTCAGTTTTCATTAAATTATTAAAGTAAATAGCGTGTAAAATAACGGTTTAATTCCTCATTTCATATATATATATATATATATATATATATATATATCTGCATTATACAGGTAATGAATAATCTTAAAAGTATAAATAATAAATGCATATCAGTTTTTATTGTATTTTCTGCACGCGGTGTGAATCAAAACTTCGTATTTTACACATAAGTGAGAAAACCATGTATAAAGTCCTGTTTGATTTGATGCATTACATTCATGTGCTTCCAAATGAACTTGCTTGGACAAACATCTGCAGTGTTCTGCAAGCAGGCGAATACAAACTGTGGATATAAATAGTAACATCTCTAAATATCGCCTTGCTGTATCTCTGCACTGCAACACGACTTAAGTGAGAGATTCGCTTTAAATGGGCTTAGAAAAACTATCAATATCTACATCTAAAAACAAAATCGATTTTATACGAATAATTGTTTTCTCGTAATGTGGTTTTATTTCTCCGTCATGGTCTCTTTCTTCAGCCGCAGATGACTGCATCTCATCCTCTCGATTACTGTAGGCGCCATGTTTGCACCGAGTCTCAGTTCAAACTCAATGTTTGTGTGTTCATCTCTATATTGGGCTTTTATCCGAAGCGCCAGACACCCGTGAGAACCGCTGGCGCAATTAATATACAATTACAGTACGTAACCTGCGTCATCGTGTAAAAACACAAGCCGCCTTGACTTTTCGCTTACTTATTAAAAACACCGTCTCTGTCTCTTTAAATATAATAAAAAAGCCTGCCCATAATCGCCTATCAATCAATCTTAGGGACATCGGGCTATCCCTCCCCACCAGTGCCGCCGCCATTCGCACTTCTACAAAAGATCATAAAAAAAAAGAGCTGGGCCTTGACTGTGTGTCGAGCCAGAGAAAACCCCGAAACCGCCGTACAAACATGCGATTTCAACCTAAAACCGTCCAAACCGGAAGCTCGATCTTAACGTGCCGAGTGCATTTTAGCGCGCGGCCCAGATCGCTTGATTGATAGGGAGTCGGAAAAGAAGATTTTGAGTGACAGCTTACCTTAGTGCCAATCTTCGTCACAATGACAAGCGGCTGCAGCAATCGGGACCCGCAGTTCTTCCATGTCGTCATAGCGTAACGGCACGCAGGCAACTTTGCTCATGAATATTTATGAGGTGGGAGGAGACATAACGGTATAGGGAAAAGTGCTCGCCCCTTGAGACTTCTGTGGGGCAGTGTAATGTGAATGTTATAAAATTGTAAAGTAAAAAATATAAAATTATAAAAGGTCATTAGGAGCGTTAAAAAATAAATAAGGCACAGTGTGAATGTTAAAGTTCAAACTACTTTATTATTTTTTTCCTTTTTTTTTTTTTTTTTTACAGAGAGCAGGTCTGTAACTGCAAATAGTGTAGGTATTTATAATCAAATATTAGTGCCTCTTATATAACACACCATAAATGACATACTTCTATGACAATGTGTGATTTTCATTTTGAGCTGCTTTCATCTAGTACAGGCTCTGGAAAGGAAGACAAAAAAACAAACAAAAACTAATTTTATATATATATATATGAAGGTAATAATATACCCACCAGAGAACTTAAATTCTGGGAACTTGGTTAAGTCTCCACTGCCATAGATTCTCTGGAGTGTGCTTAGTTCTTCACTTAAAGCTTTCTCATATACTGGTCCAGCATCTACAGGGCCACTAGAGGATCTATGGACAACACCAACAAGGTTAAAAATGGAAAATGTGCTATAAAAATATGTATGAGAAGTCTGGTATACATTGGAATGCTTTAATTTTATTTATGTAGTATATACTGGCTCTTTGTAGAGTATTCCTTTATCTTTTCAAGAAAGAGTCTCTTTACTGGATCCAGTTGTGCTGCAGATGTGAGAGAAATATCCTGTTAGTTGCTACACATAAATATGCAATATTTCTAAAATGTCAATATTAGCCTGAATGCTTTCATTATGTACTTTGATGATACAATTCAGATTATAAGTCTACTGCGTTGCATGTTTAAATAAAATTTAAAAAAAAACTATTTATACCTAGCAATTAATTAGAACTTATTACAAAATTGTTTGCATTATTAAAAACAACAACAAAAAACATAATAAAGGATGTCAAGAGATAGGCATCAGTGTACCCTCTTGCGGTAAAGATCAAAATAGCTCAAAAGAACTTGCCTCAACCACAGAGAAACCCATGCTGGTTCAATACAGGAATCAGTGTGAGCAAATATTTGTGTTATGGGAAAATGTTTACAGAAGCTGTACACATAAACTTACACTTCATTGTTAGAGCAGGTCAGTTCTTAAATGCAGACATCTGTCGGATTAGAGACCGAACTCTCCTGCTTATGTTTGTGTGGCATCCTGGCAGGTCTTTTTGTTTATTTCAGGGGTGAAAAAAATCTTTAAATACTGCTAAAGCTAAAATCCCAGATGTTAGAAATAAATAATAGTATAAAAACAGACTGCAAAAAAAAAAAAATTCTGCAAAAATACATTTGAAAAAACATAAATGTATGATATGCAGCAAACATGACAAAAAACGAACAGAAATTCAAGATTTAAAGATAATGACTGTTGCACTATAACAACTTAAAAGCAATGATGCAAGTAAATGTATTCAACAATGAAGTGTATTTAAGCATATATGAAAACTGCATCTAAGTTATAGAGCTTGTGATAATATAACATTTGCAATATCTTAGAGTAATTTCCCGCAAATAACTGTCCACAGTTTTTTTTTTTTTTTAAATAATAAAAAAAGGGTACATAAACAACAACGAAATATTCCTATTTTTGGAAAATATGGATTTATATAGGTATTGAACACAGGAAGGGTGACACGTACCCTCAGTCAACTCTTCAGCTGCCTCTGTCTGATCCTCTTCCTCTAAAACTTCAGTTTGCACTAGAATTGGGCCCTTCAGACTGATGAATCTCTGAGTATCACTTGAAGGAGCATCTACCTTCACGGCTTTACTTAGAGAGGTAGATGTGGTCTCAACAACAGGAAGATCCTCAGTTGATTGAGGCGAAGAGACTTCAGGCATGGGGTCAAAGACCTGAATGGCTTCTTCATGGTGAACTTGTCGAAGGGTTGGAACTTCTCCAGAAGTAACTTCAACAGCTTCAGTGCTGGCAATATCTTGTATGGAGTCAGCCGTGCCACCTGGGAAAGGCCCAGCTGCCAGATTGATAATCTCTTGTCCAGAAGATGGTTTGTCTGCTTTGAAATTTGAAGACCAAGTGGGAGCTAGAAAGTTTTGATATTGAGTGGACTGAGGCTTTGAAGAGTACTTTGACTGTGCAATGTTTTCAAAAGCTGATGCACTGGTCACTGCAACCACTTCTGAAACAAAAAAAGGCTCCTGTAGATGACTTTTCTCATGTGCAGATGAAACTTCAGGAGTTGGCATAGCTTTGGAAGTCACCGTAACATCAGGCATGTAAACTCTTCCATCACTAGTGTCTCCTGCATGTTTTTCAGAGGCAGAAGCAACATCTTCATAAAATGGAATGACTTCTGAGTGGTTTGCTGAAGACGGTTTAGAAACTTGACTGCTATTTGTAGTAATCTCCCCTTGAGTTGAAGCCTCTTGTGGAGCAGTAATTGTGGGTGATTCTACAGCTGACTCAGCAGCTCTGGGTGCTGCATCTTTTGCATTCATAATTTCAGTGCATGTTTTATTATGCAAACCTTCTGTGGGTATTTGGTCTGCGTCTTTTGAATATGCTAAATCCATAGAAGAATCGACTATGACAGTGTCAGGTGTTGAATAACTACCCACAGCATATTTTGCTGGAAGGGTGCTGGTAGAAGTTTGAACTTTTGCATTGGAAATAATAATTTCTTTGGCATCAATCGAGTCATTCAGTTTATTTGGTGTAGTCGGTTTGGTTGGACTGATAGCAGCTTTCAGTGCAGAAGCAATGATCACTGATTGCTTCTTCTCTTTGGTCTCCTTGGCCTTTTGCTGCAGTAATTTGGCAATATCGATAATAGTTTTTGGTTTTGCTTTCTCTAGAGTAAAGGCAACATTACATTAATGCATATAATAAAAGCAATAAGCAAAATCAACTAACTTGCAATGCAGAATAAGCCCCTGTAAATTCAGAATATTAACCAAGCCAACATGTAAAAATAAGGTTTTCAAAAGGAGAATTTTGCCATGCAAAAATAGAAGAACATTTGTTTGGGGTTCCCCAAAGAACCTTTCAGTTAAACCTTCAGAAAAGTTTTTTTTTTTTTTTTTTTTACTACAAAGGACATTTTAATATCTGAAGAACCTTTTGTGGAATGGAAAAGTTCCATGTTAAAGAACCTTAAAGGTTCATCTTAAAGGAATCATAAGATGCCAATAAAGAACCTTCAGTTTACAGAGGTGCCTCAGTATTCCTAAAACAAGACTCCACACAACAAAAAGTCAAATAAGTGCAATAAAAATCCCGAAAGCTTACTTATACTTGTATATCTGACGGGCTTCTTGAGATTATTTGCTTTGGTGCAGAAGGGAGTCAATGGAGGGACGTTCATTTGTATCCGACTATCCAACCATAGGAGCTGAATTAAAGATACACAAAGTCATTTCTACACAATAGAGCTCTGCAATACTACCCTGCCATATTCACATTAGCTGACATCTAAGACATTTGTGCAGATTTGAGCAAAGCTGTACATATTGTAATAAGAGTGTAAACTTCTGATTTTTACTTACAAAAACATGTCACAAAAATAACTTGCTTCTTATTAATTTACTTGTGCTTTCAATTAAAATCATGGGTGTCACTATTATTTTTAACAAGCTACACATCAAATATACACACATTCTTGTTATTAAAATATTTTTTCCCCCCACAAACTATTCCAGTACACACCAGAAAGCTAAAATGGGAAACTCACTGATTTTAAAACAAGCACTGGGCGAAAAAATCCCGGAAAGCGCGTTCACAATTGACTTTTTATCAAACTAGCTTTCAACTTGAGTGACAGTCGTGAACATGTACCTTCAAAACCTTTAATTGCCGAACTCTCTGGAAGGAGGACATTGTCACGAACATCCCAAAGAAGTCGATGGCTTTATGTGGGAAGAGCAAACACAGTTACCCAAGAGGACAGTGGACGTGCAGGACAAAATATTTGTCGAGAAGCAACATTCGTACACAATATTAGTGACAATATACTTGGCCTTGTGGTAATTCAGAGTGTTTTACCCTCACTGTTGCTCTCTTTCGACTCGTCGACGTGTTTCTCATAGACACCGCTTGTTTACTTGTCCATCGCAAATTAGGACAAGCCGTTCAATGGTCGTTAAAATGGATTCAGAGGCTCTCATTTAACACCTCTTTAGACGATAAAAGCAGTACTGTTGTACAATAAGGTCAAACACATGCACAAAGATCATTTCGTTGTTGTCTAAATTGTTCCGTGAAGCCTGAAGACGTTGCGTAATGGTCCTGACACGCCTCCTGAGAAACGTGCTGCTAGTCATTACAAGAAAGTCAAATACTTTGATAAATGCGAGCTGACGTGAAAACCGTGGCAATCTTTTACCTCATCACTCGTTTTGACAGCATAATAAAATGCATGCAACGAAAAAAAAAATTGTTGCATTACATCTTGGTACAACTGAATTTTATTTGCAACATTAAGACAACACACTGCTTCTACATTGATAACAATATGCTGTCAAAAACATATTTACTTCTCAGTTTGCAATATATTATACTCTATTCAAAGTTTCTAACATAGACATATATTACTACTGTTCATAGTAGCAAATATAAATAATAAAGTGAGGTCAAAATGTACAGTGTGTGTGATAAGACATGAGAGAAGGGAAAAAGAGCAGAAAAAAGAAAAGATGTGTGACCACAACCCCTTGCATTGTCTGGAAAACTCTCTGAGATTAGGTTTGGGGAAGGTGACCCAGCAGAAAGCATTCAAAGCACTAAGAATCACTCTCTCTCATATATACACACATAGAAAACCCAAGTGGAATGACTTGCTGGCCCCAAGGTAGCTGTTGTCCTTGATCACTCTGGCATCTCACTAGCACAGGAGTGGAATATTAATATGTATATTGCATCTAGACAGGAAAATGTACACACAAATTTAACTAAATTTATCCCCCATCGCTTCAGTACAAAAGGAAACGGCACCTTTCTCAAGCTCAGTAGTGTGATAACTGAGGAAAAATAAATAAGACCCCCACAAATTCAACTTATTTCATCCTCCATCTAAAAACAGTGGGCTCTTTCTAAGACATATCTGAAGAACGGAAGACATTTGCAGAAGATATTGGTGAAGATTGATCCCTTTTGTTCACTGGTTCATTGTTTCTACATGGTGCAACTTGCCAAACCTTTAACATTATAAACCATCTGGCTAGTTGTATGCAAATAAACAACAAAAAAGCAAATACAGTTACAACATATGAACATCTCCGATATCTCTTATTTTTACAAATATGACATAACTACAGTGTTGATCACTAATGTTTAACAAAAGCACAATAAAAAAAATAAACATTCATAAATAAAAAACAAACTATGAAGTCATTAGTAATGCAGTGTCAAACCGAAATATAGTACTATATATTAAAAAGCTTACTTTGTGATGGATCACAATAAAACTAAGAACATTGGGGAACTGAACAAAATCAATTGTTTTGGCCTTTTAGGAACATTTGACAAATACATGTAGGGTATTTTATTTTATTCTGATCACCCTTGCTGCTATAATATTTCAATTGGCCCGTGTGTCCCATTCTCAACAACATAAAATTCAATAAAAGCTACAAAACAAAAGATGCTGAAAAACAAATAGAACCATTTCCCTCCCATAATTCATTTAGTTTATATCATGAAGAATTTGTGGCCACATCTTTTCAAGACTTGCTAAAAATTTCCCTGAACATGCCTACATTTAACAGAACCTCAAACAGAAAAACTAAAACACCTGGACAACACCTGGACAACGGCCACCAGATATCTCTCAGTAAAAACAGAAAACAAATGAGTTGATTTACACTAGACTGGTTTTAGTTTTTAGTGTTAATGACTAAAAGGATGGAATAAAATGTTGAACAGCCAGTAAGACTATAAGGGTGAATCTCACAAAAACATGTCCAGGTCACACCAAAATCCCCAAAGTATTTTACAGTAAAATGTAACCTATATCAGGACCATCATATTTTATGATTCCCAATAGATTTTCATTTTTTAAAATACAATTTTTTTTTATGTACACCTGCATTAATTAAAAGTAGTGCAACAAATTTTACCACGATGAATAAATACATAACTATATATATATATATATATATATATATATATATATATAAAAAAAATCACATTACAGTTATGAGAAGTATACATTATGCAAATAAGTTTTCATGAGATTTACCCATAATGACGGATTCCTAGAATTATTCTGTGTATTCTAGAATGAAAACCTGTAAGAATATCGTTTCAATTTGCACTACTGTTCTCGGGACATCCGGAGACGTCCTTCACATCATTAGGGAACGGAGAGGTTCCCTCTACAGTACATCATTCATTTTCATTCACACACTCGTCTTGAAAAGATATCAAGGACAGTAAAAAATCATTCGGGATCACTGTTGAAGACTGTTACACACTTTCACACTCTGGGATTCATGATGCTGGGTGGAGTGGGACTGTTACATCAGGATGGTGGGCTTTCACCACGGACGAGTAGCGGATATGGAATCCTTGGGGGGGGGGGGGTCAAAAGGTCAGGTCAAACAACGTAAGTCAGGGAGCTGGTCGTCAAAGAGCTGGAGGTCCAGTCGCACCTCAATCTCTCCCGTAGGGACTTCATGTAAAAGCAGACGCTTGGTGATGGGCCCCTTAGAGGCCTGGTCCTTCTTGATGTCGGCCAGCCGAATCTCCGTCCTGCCCAAGAAATCTAAAAAGACAGAGAGAGAGAGAGAGAGAGAGAGAGAAAAAATATTACTCCTAAATTTAGGACTATAAACTACCACTTAACAGCTTTGGGACATTTCTTAAATGTTTCTGAAAGGAGACTCTTACGCTCACCAAGTCTGCATTTATTTAATTAAAAATACAGTAAAAACAGTAATAGTCGGAAATATTACTACAAGTTAATATAACAGTTTTCTGTTTTAATCAGTTATTAAAAGTAATCTATTCCTGTGATGCAAAACTGAATTCTCAGCATCGTTACTCCAGTCTTCAGTGTCACATGATCTTCAGAAATCATTCTGATATGCTGATTTGATGCTCAAGTAGTGCAGGGCGGTTTGAACAAAAATGTATATCACGGTTTTTTTTCTAAATTATGCCGGTTACCCGGTTTATGATTTTTTTTTTTTTTCATGCATAATCAGGTATACAATGCATTTTCTGCTGGTTGATATTCTAAGACGTGCTTTTAGTCCGACAGCACTTGCATAAAATGGTTCCTCTTTTTGGCACAAGTTTTTCTGTGTCATTTTCTACTAGTTCTGCAGCATCCATCTTCCCTGTAACGCCTGTTTCACACTTACTCCGTCTGCAGTGCATATGTGGTCCGCAGCACGGACTCATTGTGCTTTCACACAGGACGCGCTTGCAGTCCGCTACTGATCCACGGCTGATTAGTCCACAAACACAACATTTGTTCATTGTTTTGATTTCATATGTAAATTTTTTTTTTATATATATAGATGTTTTTTTTCAGCATTATGAGTCTTTTATCACAGAACAGTAACAATCTTTCATAGTTATAGACATTAGTTTAAACTCAGTAAATATAAACAACTCATTATTCATGCATTTTACTTCTAGGTTTGTATAATAAGCTGCTCAAGCAAGCGGCAAAACATTTAAACACAATAATTAGCCTACTTTTCTTGTTAAAATATTTAAAATTAAAACACGACAGACAGAAACAGTCTCGTGCCTTTTGCATTTAAATCTTTATCACAAGCAATCCCACGGGTCTTAATGAACTTAGTTTTTCTGCGTCCATAAAAGTGAATATATATATTGTTTTCCTTGTTAATCTAAAAGTGCACTTTTTCTTCTTTTAAACCTAGCCAAAAACTCATGTGTTGCGTGTGAAACAGCTTTAATTAATACACATTTATTAAGAAATGACTGCATTTCCGTGTCAGTCCATGTTCATTTTTCCCGCGAACGATGCGCTTTCACTTTTATTCGGCGCCTGCAGCACAGCAAAAATAGACTCGGTACGTAAACAATCGCTACTTGAACGCACTGACGGACCGCAACCTCGTGCAGTATGAACGCTGGAATCCGTTAACCTGGGTGCATAAAAAAATACGCAATACGTACTGCAGACGGAGTATGTGTGAAACAGGTGTTATAACGTGTACCTGTAGCTCAATTGGTAGAGCACTGCGCTATCAAGCGCAAGGTTGGGGGTTCGATTCCCCGGGAATGCATGTAAGTCGCTTTGGATAAAAGTGTCTGCTAAATGCATACATTTAATTTAATTTTAATTTAATAACGTAACACCAGAGCACTGCTGTGTTTACCCTCAGCACACCTCGCAGTCGCTGCTTAGAAGTGCAACATTGTAAAGGGTCCGTCCGAAACAGTGTTGTGCGGCCGCGGCGCAGCATAACGTTCGTTCCGAATGTTGAGTAATTAAATACACCGGTATGGCGGTATATTAAAAATAAATATCGTAACGAAAATATACACCGGTTTTCGGTATGAACCGGTATACCGCCCAGCACTATGCTCAAGAAACATTTCTTATTATTATCAATGTTGAATGCAGATATGCGGCTTAACATATATTTTTGGAAACAGTGATATATACCTTTTAGGACTGTTTGATGAACAGAAAGTTCAGCAAAGAACAGCATTTATTTAAAATAAAAAAAATTGTAAATACAATTTTTATACTTTTAATGGGATCTTGCTGAATAAAAGTATTAATTTCTTTCAAAAAAGGTTCTATTGACTTTAATAACATTTGAACACTAGTGCGTATATACACACAGACACATTATAAGTGAGACTATATATACTGCATACGAAAAGGAAAGTATAAGTATACTGACCGTCCGGGGAGAACTGATCCCTCTCAAACACAGTGACGCACAGCACATCCTGCTCCAGGTCTTTGATGAAGAACAGGCAGTTTGAGTTCCACTTCGGGTTCAGAGTGTCCTGCAGTGTCTTAGTGACGTGACACTGAGAGCCCATCGTCACCTCACAGTACGGATTACTCTTCCCTGTACACACACACACACACACACACACACACACACACACACACACACACACACACACACACACACACACACACACACACACACACACACACACACACACACACACACACACACACACACACACACACACAATGGCCATTTGTGATATGATCAACAAAACTAAAATGCTTACAGCCTAGTAAAGCACCTTAAATCTTATTATGCAATATTATTTCTTTACCATTTGAGCGGCAGGGCTTTAACTCAATGCCTTCAACAATGTTCACCATTAGCCGCCCAATGCCAGTGGCCCTCTGAGACCTCACTGCAAACATAACAGAAACACAAAACCAGTGCTTAGCAAACACTCAGAGAATTCATAGCTTCACTCGAGCAGTGAGATGTGAGACAGACCCAAGTAGGCTTTCTCTCTCTTCTTCTTCTCTGTTTCGATGAAGAGCTCAGAAGCAGCTTTGATCTTCTGCACCCAAGCCGTCCTGCAGGATCACACGATGAAAGAGAAGAGCATTGTCTGATCATATGCATCTTGATTAACAGGTACAGTTGTAAATAATACATCAATAATGGTCAAATACCGCTCGTTGATGCTCTCAGCTCGTATAGTGTAGACTCTGTCGATGTGAGATATGTGGAATATGGGTTCATCTCCTGAGGGATCCGTGGGCAGCTTCACCAGCACCTCATTGAGGAAGATGGGCTGCAGGTCAGTAAACAGATTAAAGGTCAAAGGTCAAAGCACAAGAATAAAAGGTCAAAGGGTCAAAGGTCTCACCGTTTTGTACATGCGATACTGCAGGTGGGATTTTGCACTGAAGACTTTGTCCGTTCCAGACGATCCCAGAGGTTTGATGATCTGCGTGAGGAGCAGGAAATCATTAAACAGGAAGCCGTAAAGCTCCTTGTTGCTTTTGGCTTTGTAGAGTTTTCCACTGTGCAGGAACTTCCGGGGGCCCAGACAGTTCGTAACAGAGTTGAACACAAGTTGCTGTAAAGAGAGAGAAACCTTTATAACAGAGATTTAATCTAGATTGACATGAGAAAAACAACTGGAGAAATCACAGCTGAAAAGATCAGGTCACTAAGATTTTTATTTTTTGAAAGAAATGAATAGTTTTATTCGACACGGATGCATTATATTTAAAAAAAAATTAGAAATAAAGATTTCTATTCCAAAAAAATGCTGCTATATTAAACATTTTCTTCATTAAAGAATTCTTTAAAATGTTTCCACAAAAATATTAAGTGGCACAACTATTTTTATATTGAAACCATAAATTATAATATTATAAATAATTATAAATAAATCAGCAAATCAGAATGATTTCTGAAGAGCATGTGACACTGAAGACTGGAGTAATGATGCTGAAAATTCTGATTATTATTGTTATTTTTTTTTACTGGGGCATACAGCTATTTAAATACACTCCAGTGAAATCCAGTTTATTTCACTGAGTGAGTGTGTCTATGGGCGGTGTTTGTGCTCCAGGTTTGTGTTACCTCTGACAGCCCCTCACACTGCACATGTGCCTGGATCCACTCCAGCCGGTCCGAGTTTTCTTTCTCTCGCACGCCTTCGTTGATTTGCGAGAACAGCTCTTCAGCCTTCTCCAGAGCCAGCCGCAGGTGACTGTGGTCCGGGTGGTTTTCTGGAGTGTTCTCTAAAATCTGAGCGTGAGGGGAGAAGAAACATGAGACGATGGGTCTAGATACATGAAACCAAAGTGATCAAAGCAGAACAGTGCAGATGGTGAATTATATGTTGCTTCTTTATGTGCTCTTGTAGCACCTTTTTGTTTTCAATGTACCGGTTCTTCATATGATAGATTGGAAATAGCTGATTATTAAGATTTTGTACATACGTTTTTGATGATGAGGGGGTATCGGGTGACTCTCTGCATGGGTTTGAGGAGGAAACTGGACAGGGGCATTCCCTTACAGCGAGGGTCCATCGCCAACCTCTGTAAAACATACAAACATGCATAAAACATCAAGTAACGCAAGCCTTTGGATGACACAGATTGTGTCAAACCAGCTGCACAGAGATAAACAGGAAATAAACAAAAGAAAAATGTGCAAACAATACCACAATACAAAGAAAAGTGGACATTTTAATAAAAAACTGAATTTAAGCATCGCATTTGATTAACGTATTGACTGTTTGCTAGTCTCACCTTAACAAAGTCTTTGAATTCAGGCACCTCGTCTGTTTTCTGCTGAATGAGGGTGGCGCCGTTGAGCTGGCAGCTGCAGAAGCGGATGTACGGCTGCATGTGAGGAAGCTGAGCCGTCAGGATGTCACCAATCATCTTCACCGGCATTCGCTCACCTGACATCTTCCTCCTCACCCGCAATGCCCTGGACACAGTTAGGGGACATTCTGGGTAAGCCATGTAATGCTCATTAAATGGAATTACATCTGATCTATTCATATAGCTGTCTCGACATCTGTTTAATAAAGCTGTGAAGTGTGGATATTTAATTAAATGACCTGACACGTTGCATTATTTTAATAAATACTGATGCAGTGCATTCTCATTAATATATATATATATATATATATATATATATATATATATATATATATATATATATATATATATTAATCATAGAATTAACACAAATGCAGCTTAAATTGCATGGCAACTAATGATGGTGTTAATCAGTAGGTGGCATACTTGAGCAGTTTAATGTTGCACATGATCAGCTCTTTCCAGTTGACAAAGATCATGGCCACCTCCTTCTCAGTCAACAATTCTGACTCCAGCAGAGGCTTCTGGAACGTCTGAAAGCCAACCATAAATATTGGTTATATCTTCTTAAAATACAGTAGCATACTTATTAACAGCAGTTTTTTTAAACTTCAAACGACAGTCCTGATTTCTATTGATCTTGGCCACTCTGTAGGCCTGATTAAACCATCATTTCTTACGAGTTTTACCTCAGTGACTAGCTGCAGGTCATTGACATAGTTCTCCTCTGTAACAATAAGCTCATGTATGTAACCCTGCCTCTTCCGTTCCACTGGGGTCAGCATTTCAAGCAGGTGGAGGTCGGCACACCCTGTGAAACGCACAGAGGTCATGCACAGTCACGTCTCATGCTTAGATTAATACATAAAAAAAGAGATTAATAATTAATAAATACATTAATTCAGTTGCATTTTAAGCAGACAAAAGTCAATTACTTTGGTAAGAATAATACTGGAAATTAAAGCTGAATGTAGGAATAATGTATGATTATTACAAAATAAAGGGCCTGTCATGAAGCTTATTACACTTATTAAATAACTGGACATGAAACATTGATTTGAGTTAAACTTACTTTATTATGTGAGAAGAAAGAGATGACTGAGTGATATGAGGCAATACTAGCAGTTATTGTAGGAACACGCGCAACTATACAAAAATATTTGACTGCAGAATGCTGCGATTGCCCAATCAGATTCAATTATTCCAGACAGAGCTTTAAAAAACAAAATCTAAATGTGCATTCACTTCTATAGGATATGCATGCAGGCATATTCCTCATGCAATACTGATTTTATGCCATACGTGTGAGTCATAAATGAAACATTACTGTGCATTCAAAAACATTATGCGTGTGATAGTGACACAATCACTGGTAGCAGATTGAAAATAAATAAAGCCAGTCTGCAGTTGCAATGAAGTTCTTTAATGGTTACACATTTATTTTTTATTTTTTTTATAAAGGTGGTATGACACTTTGTTTAAAGCTAGGAATTGTTATATATAGTTGCGTTTTTAACTGTACATTCATTTTATTTTGATAAAATGCTTTAATGGTCAAGTACAATGGTTAATGTTTTGGACATTTTGGTGAGATATTCAGAACAAATGCATTGTATTACAGAGTATTGCAAATACTGAATGGGAAGGAAGCAGTTGTGCTTCTGTAGTCTGAGGAGGATTTTTAAAACGAAACAAAAAACCTTTTAAGAGACTGGTCAGGGACATGATGGACAGCCCATCCAGCCAATAATAAAGCAGCAACCTCAAATACTGTGGAACCAATAAAGAATCACACAGACATGATTTCATGTCTTGTTTCTCAGCATTAAAATAACAACACTGTTATGACGCAGAGTAACAAAAAATAATAATAATTAGTTCATGAGTTGCCAGTACAATATTGTAGGAGTACAAATTAATGCCATGCTTTGATTGTTTTCTAACAAGCAGAAAAAACACACTGGATGATCTAATGGCCCTAACACTCAGTCTCTTGTTCATATATTTAAAAGAACATTCCAGTCTTTCATGTTTCACATGTGAACCTCTATTTAGTCATAAGCATTTGTGATTAGAAGAGTAAACTTATGTTCAGTACATTAATGCTGTTTAGGGTTTCATTCAAAGCATGACATCTCAATTTCATAAAATTTATTGGACTCTCTACTCACTAATTGAACTTTCATATTTTAGTTTTCCGGTACAGGACGGTGTACATACTGCAGTTAATTGTTTTCAAACACTATGCATAATTTTTGATCATTATAAAAATAGTGAGCTGTTATATCAAGAACAACTTTGAAATCAACACTAAAAACAATTGAAAATTCAATCAACATGACAGAATGATGACAGCAAACGATTGAGAATACAAAACCAAAGCATTCATCCATTTATATGGGAATCACAATTATAGTATATAAGAAATTAACCCTCTGAAAGTCTAATCATGTAAGGAAACTCTTAACGAGTACGACACTTCCAGCAACATTTTATACATGTACGCATTACTGTACCATTATCTTTAAGTGGCAGTTGTGCATTTTTTTTTTGGTTTGCAACACCAAATCTCAACCCCATCACGCAAACACAATAGAACAAACAATCAAAAAACAAAACCAAAAAACAAACAAGAGACTAGCAAACACACAAATCAATTCATCCACTGTTTTGGTATGAACATGTAAGAAACAATGACACAGAGAGGCATGTGACTGCACTGGATGAACTGAGTTATCCATTCTCTCCGTCAAATTAACTGGCAGCACCTGTGTGTACTGGAAGGGGTGAAGGGGGGGGTGTTCTGAATGACACACAATAGATATCTATATGAAGTCCACATAACCGACCATTTGAGGACAATTGACATGGTATATGCTCGTTTTCGAGATCACTTGACTTGGTTTAGACATACTTTGGCTCCCAAAACCATGACATGTTGATATTTCAACTGGTCGGATATGTTGTACACATCGCTAAATCTCAATTTCACATATTAGAGCCTTGATGAGTTTGCAATGACACTAGTAAGCAAGTCAGTTATGACATGTTTGATACTGCACCCCATTACGTCATGACTCATGAATAGTGGGTCATTCTGTGGTGCTATGATCCAATGAGAAACCCGGGGGCGGGGCTTCGAGGAGCGAAAAAAAGCGTGCGTTGGTCGGATGAAGCGGTGGAACTTAACACTGAATGGAACCATTTTGATTGGTTGCTTAATAACCAATTTTCGTTTTTACCAACAGGCTTTGGGGCGAAAACACAGAAAGCCACAAAAGGACCCACTATCCAGCACATTTTGATTAGTGTTTCAATTCATTGTACAAATTCAGTGTAAATGATTAATTTCATGAATTTGTAAAAGAAAAAAGGGAAGAGATCCTTCAAATATTAGGCATTCTTGGTTAATTGCGTTAATGCGGAGGATGCTGGCTGGCAATTTTGCCTCGAGAGTCTACGGTTCAGAATATTGAGGTTAACGACTGCTCTCTGTAGTATTCGTCTCTTCTGGCCACAAAGCCAGCTGTGAGGGGGGGCAGTCACATGATCAATGTTCCATCTCCCATCATCCCGCTGGGCAGTTTAAGGGATAGTGGGTCGCTTTGAGGACTTTCAAGGCTGAGTGGGATATGGGCAACATAAGAGTCCTAGAAAGAGGAAAACACAGCACATAAGCCAAAAAAAAGGGGGGAAAATCTAAATAAAGTAAAGAAAAGAAAACCCACAATGTGCAAAATCTTTACGAGCTAGGAGAGCTAAATGAACTCTGCAAGACACTTTTCACAGGACACCACAATGACCAGGACACCGGCATGCAGGCAGAGAGAGAAAGAGAGACGAGAGTCTACTTAATGCTCTACAACAGGTGAGAGGTTGACTGGAAACAGGAAGAGGAGGGGCTTCAGTGTGGACATTAGAGGCTCTATAACTCACCACATCATGAGAACATAATTAAAACTAAATTTGAGAGAAGGTCCTCAAGGGTTTGAAAGAAACGACTGTATTGGCATAGTCCATTTAACTGGATGTTACCGGTGACGCTTCAAGCCAATTGTCTCTCAAAGGGATTTCAGAATTGATCTGTTATCTCTAATTTCTTTGAATAGGATAGAGAGGATATTGTGTGTATAAAAATCAGAAAATGTTCTGGACTCACATTGTTGGCTGGGGTCTGTGTCGGTGGTCAGCTTGACGTAGTTTGATGGGAAAAGGCCAACGGAACCATTCAGCTCTCCCTTCCACCAATCGGGATCCTCTCTGCTCAAGACATTGATGATTTGGCCCTTCCCAAAAGGCAGCTCATCATCGTTCTGAGCCGTGTAATCATACATGCCAATCACCTGGCACACTATGGAGGCGAAACACAAACGCACATGTAAAATATAAGATGGCTTGTGTTTTTATGCAACGATCTTGTAGGACTGTAGTACATTTTCACATTTAAAAATCAACAGAATTCCGATTTCTTTTCAACTACTAACAAATTAATTTCAGAATCTCTATTTCATATTTATAATAAGTATAATATAATACAATATATTTATTCCTGATTACTGGAGTATTTGCTTAGCTATTTGGTAGACTGCCTTTATTTATCAACCATGAGGACATGCAAATAACTAGGAAAAATGCAAAAACTATGAGTTGATGATGGTGTGTTGGCAAGCAATGTACATGTAACCTAGCCTGTTCTAAAAGACAAGAGGCAACATGCTCAGTTGACATAATTATATATCGCCTTTAACGTTTTAATTATAAAAAGAACAAAGTACAAACATACGAAACCAGTTACTTGCACAATAAGTTACCTGTACCTGCATTGGGTGTTGGCAGCTTTGGTGGGTTGGGCTCTGTGGGTGTGGTCTTACTGGTGCAAGGGCTCAATAATTTTACATAATTAGCTGGAAACCAGCCAATCTGACGCTTCTTTCCTCTTGCCTGAAGAGAGCAACAGCAGTGGGCCATTAAAATGAATCTAAAGTAATAACTTAGCATACAATCTCATTTAGAAGGAACAGCGATATCTCTCTGGTATCACCGTATCATACATTCCACAAGCACTATGTTATTATAGCAGTATTTATAACAGTTATTTTATTAACTGTTTAAGGCTTGTGTTATTGTAGTAGAAAGTGTGAGTGTATTTAATAGCATGTGTGTTATTCAGACCTGAAGTTCTCCTTCCCACCACCCTCCTGGGTTTTTCTTGCGAATGAGAATGAGCTGTCCAGCTGCTAAGGTGAGCTGCTCTGCCCCGGTGGCTGTGTAGGGAGCAATCACCTGGGCAATCTCTGAACACAGAAGAAAAAAACAGGTCAGAAAAGAAAAAAGCAGGAATACAGGGCAGCTCGCTTCTAAAATGCTGTTATGGTAAAAATCTGGTCTCTGAGTTTAGTTATAAAAGGCCATTAATCGTTTCCTTTTTTTTTTTTTTTTTGCTAAAATTCTTTCAAACTCAGGCAATCTATGGTACAAGTTTGATGAGAGCGGTATATCATGAGGACATCACCACCCACCTGGTTTCCTCCCTAAACTTCCTGTTTTTCCAGCAGATCCCAAACCCTAGAAAAGAGTGGAAAAAATGCTATTGTTAAAATGATTTTACTGGTTGAAAATATTCCTTATTTGACTACAATAGTAACTTTTGCATGTAACTGTATTTGTATCAACAGTATTGCATTATAAAAAAGCTCAAACAATTCAAGTTCTGTTTAACATTTTAAGTCATTACCTCAGATTCTTTAGGTTTGACGTAATTCGAGGGGAAGACTCCAGTCTTCCCGCCCACGGTGCCGGTCCACCAATCTCCTTCTTTCTTTGTGACCGTGATGACATCACCTTGCTGGAAGGTCAAGTCGCCCTGCTCACTGCTTTCATAAGTATACATGGCCACAAACTCTGTGATCAGACAGAATCACACAGACTTTCAGATACAAAATGATTAGGAAGAGAGAGGGAAAAATACATTATCCATCGAGCTGTCGCTGGAATTCTGACCTTCTCCGAGATCTGTGGGTTTGTTTGGAGATGGGCTGGGTCTCTTAACACTGGGGGGGCTGTCCGAAGAGCCAGACTCAATACTGAAACAGAACAACAGCATTCAAAACTCAAAATCACAGTCTGGATGAAACGCCTAACTGTGTGTTCAACATCACTTACTGTAATAAAACTGGTGCTTCACAATGGGGTCATAATTGTTATGTTATGCTTGAAAAGTGAAAACCTATTTATTACAATATATTACAAATATAGTTTTATTACAAACCAGTGCTATTTTGCACAGACAGAAAACTAAAATAAAAAATGTAATATGCTAACATCCTATAAAAATCACTAATATTAGCCAATAATGGTATATCACCAAAATACACACCTCATAGATTTCCGGATGGGCCCAGAGATGAGTTTGACGTAAGATTTGGGGAACCATCCTCTCTGCCCTTGCACCTCCCCAAACCACCACATATCCTGCTGCTCCAGGACGGTGATCACGTCATTCTTGTTAAAGTTTAGGTGATTGTCTTTCTTGGCTCTCCATGGATACAAAGCCTGCGCCTGCAGACCCTCCACCTTTTCACCCTGGAAACAAGGGTTTTCAACATGAAATGCACTGATAAGATCCCAGTACCTAACCATGACTTCCATCTAATTAAATGATGAACAATGGTATGATTCTTTTCATACATATTTGTAAAAGCCTGAAAGAAAGAGGCCTTATAGTATTTAAAGCAATAGTTCATTTACTAGAAAAGTTGCAAAAATTTTACCCTCAGGCCATCCAAGTTTTATATGAGTTTGTTTCTTCATCGGAACATATTTGGAGAAATTCAGCATTATATCATTTGCTGATTAAAACATCACAATAATCCAAAAGTAATCCACACCACTCCAGTCCATCAATGAATGTCTTGTGAAACAAAAAACTGTGTTTTGTAACAAAAAAAAAAACATTATTAAGATGGACTTGAATTTTGGCAAGAAGCAAAGGTTTAAAACACCTTAATGATGGATTTGTTTATAACAAATATGCAGCAATTCACTTCCCAAGACTTGAATTGATGGACTGGAGTCATGTGGATTACATTTGGATTATTGTGATGTTTTATCAGATGTCCGGACTCTCATTCTGACGGCACCCATTCACTGCAGTGGATCCACTGGTGTGCAAGTGATGTAATGAAAATTTTTTGATATAGAAACAAACTCATGTACATCTTGAATGGTCTCAAGAGTCATCTTGGGGTTATGGCTAGGTTTTGGAATTATTCCTTTAAAATGCATAGGGTAGATAAGAAATTTAACACAAAATTTTTTATTAATTAATATGGACGGGGCAGTTTTTGAGAGAGCATATGTACCTGGCCGAGCACTGGTGAGGGTGAGGAGCCGGAGAGTGTTGCTGGGGTGAAAGCAGAGCGTTGCCTGATCTGCCCTCCACTGGGCACCGACAGGGATGGCTGAGTGGGCTGGGTCGGCCATGCATCCCATCCATCACTGTCCTGCTTCTCCACTGCAGAATTAGTTGGCCATCTGAATTAAAGTCACAGGGGCACAGAATCAAAATGGATGCAGATAAACCAGAGCTGAAAAAAAGTCATCTGTAAATAAATATCTTTGCTAGAATTATTTTTTTTTTGTTGTAAAAATTACTTACGTAGTGCTGAAATCTGCCCAGTTACTGGATGTTGAGGAAGAGGAGGAGGCGGGGCCTGGAGGGGCAGGGGCTGAGGAGGGCGGGGCTATCGATGCAGACTCTGTGGAGACTGACTGCAAGGGTGTGGCTGTGGTCGATGAAGAAGCGGATGACACATGGGAACCCAATTTAGGGCTGGGACTAGAAGCAGCGCTAGCCCTCAAACTAAGAGGAACTTCAGATTCTGGAATCTTCTCTGCATAATTGGCAGGGAACCAGCCAGTCTTCCCTTTAATCTCTCCTCCTAACCATCCAGGTTCACCTGTCTGAGACTCATCCACCTGAAAAGAGAAACACAAGAGAAAACAAATGAGAGACATAACTGGGTGATAAAGAATCACAAGGAACCTCAGCATCTTCATATACATCAGAGAAACCCATGAACTGGAATACACAGAGCACAGTGACTGTATGTGATGACACAAAGGACTCATTTTGTTGATTTAATACAGGAAATGGAATAAATGGTCATTGCATCCCAGAGGCATCATTGACATTTCTATGAGTGATTTAATGACAAACACAGCAAAGCCTCTGAAATCTTGCAAAAGACTCAACAACAGACACAGACATGTGGCCACGTATTATGATCTCTGTACAGGGTCTGATTTAGCTCAGTGGTAAATGAACAAAACTGACAACATCAAAGACAAACAAGAAATAAATCAAAGTGCATGAGGAGCAGAAGCCTCGACTTACCCACTCTCCCTTCACCTTCAGGCAGAGTGAGCAAAGGGAGGACAGAGGCAGGGTCAGAGGTCAGTACATGTACACACTAACAGCACACATATATTCTCTCTCACACAAGGCCGAGACAATTACACACTCTCCGGCAAGAACACATCAGAACTACAGCTGTTGATTTAACACGTTAACTTGGTGCAACTAATTTTCAAACAAATAACGTTAAAAATATTAAAGCATTTAATGTCCTCACCCTGGTCTTGACTTAGATGTCATCTTACATTACATGCAATATATTTTTTTTCTTTAAAGCTACTTTTTGTAATGTCTTTTAAATGCGTTTCTCATTTAACACAATATCGATTTTATCTTTGGGGGGTAATTTTTCAGCCAAAAATTATTTGTGTTTAATTAGTGATTAATTATATTAATCGGCACATCATGTAATTAACCTAGTTTAAACCTTTAATGGCAGGCCTAATCAGAAAATATAAGCACACATTATAGGGCTAAAACTATTTCTCAAACAGTAAACAACAGTAATTACATGCAAAGTAAAATAAAATAATTGTGGATTACTATTGCTTTAAATCGTCTATACACACTACCATTCAAAGGTTTGGGATTGTAAGATTTTTTATTTGTTTTTGAAAGAAGTAATTTACACACAGCAAGACTGCATTTATTTGCATGCAATATTGTCAAATATTATTACAAATTGAATGAACTTTTATATTGTTTTATTCTAAGCTCAATTTCAGCAGCCATTATTCCAGACTTCAGTATCACAGTAAAAATGGCTTACCATCACTATATCTCCAGGATGGATGGTGATCTCATCATGACTGCGGGCCTCAAAGGGATACAGTGCTCTATAGTAGACCACCTTTACCTTACCCTGATTAAAGCCAGACACTGGAATCTTATCTATAACACAAACACAAAAGTTATATTGGGTTACCCCATTTAGGGTGAGCTTAACACATCTCAATATTGATAAACAAACAAAAAATAGCTGCGAAACCAATACAATTCATGTCTGTCTGATTCAACAATCTTCTTTTGTCTCACCTGCCATAGACCAGGGCAACTGAGCTGGGAGTTTCCCCGATTGCGGATGCTGTGGGAGGAGTTTGGAGAAGTTATCCTGTACGTCGGGTCTGCTGTGGTTCTCCTCTTCACTCACTTGGCTTATCCAAGCCTGAGACACCGGAGGAGTGGGCGCTTTTCCCAGCCCATCATCTCTCCATGCAGGAGACACACCACCTTCTGTCCCTGACAACCTGAAGGAAGTAAGAGAAAAAATGAATGAATAAGAATTACAATGAATTAGAAAAGTCAAATTATTATTTTTCCCTCACAAAGAATGGCCATGCAAAGGTATAAAATACCTATACTCTTGCAATTCTGTGGACTTCCTGTCATGTGATGGCTGGGTGATGTCAGCCTCCAGCCCCTTTTGTTTCTGCCTCTGTTGTTTGTTGTGGATTTCTCTCAGCTCCTGCAATGCATGATGGGATATTGGAGGACAGGTAAGGGGTAGTATAGGGGGCAACGGGGCTCTGTTTGCGCTCACCCTCTCTCTCACACACACAGATACGTTCACAGCTGTGCCCTGCAAGTGCTATCTGGACAATCTGTTCAAAGTCTCAGTCACATAACCTCTATTTGTTTTTTATACTGAATAAAATTTCTGACTACAGCTCCTAAGTTACCATCTGAAAATATTGAAAATCTCAATTTTCATACTCTCTGCTATCTCTGAACATTTTAATTATTTAAAATAGAACATTTAAAAACAGTACACAGCATATACATTTTGTGTGCTTGACTGTATGATTAACCATTTATAATGTTAATAAATGGCTGCCAAATGATTCACTAAATGTAACAACTGATTGACAGCCAATTCAGTGCATTTATATTTAATACACTTGCATGGTCCAAGTGCAAACTGCATAGCCATTGCATTCATGATGGCAGGCTGCAATGCCTGCTGGGTAAGGTCACATGAACCACAGAAGCTACAAGAGAGGAAACAACAGACTGTGTCTCAGCAGACCAATGGAAACACTGCCACTTATGTAATGGCAGACCATTCCACCAATAAGCAAGCTCTTTGGGAAACACAATCAGGATTTGGTAAAGGAGTCATGTTCATTTTTTTTTTATGTTTAAGTATGTTTCTCTGGTCTGGGATCTCTTATCGAAGCTATATTTCTGTTAAATGTTGAATGTCACATAAGCACAATTTATCCATCGAATTACACAATCAAGAAAGATCACTGCAAGCGGATTTGTAATAGACAGACTCTAGAAAGACAGAGAAAGTTAGCCATTCAAGTGTAAAACACACTTATATATACACCCCAAACCAGTGTAAAAGGGTGTGAGTGTTTAGATTTCATGAACCAGACATGCACTTTTTGATGCATTTGTAAATCCACACACTGAAAATGTAGTTTCCTTCTGTTACAACTTCACTGACAATTTATTTCTTCTTCTTCCTTTTTAAATGTAGCCTAATTTTTGCAGGGAAAGTCTGTATAACATTTTCTTGGTCACACCAATACCAATATTACTAAATGACATGAACCTATAAAATTACTTTAAAGAGTTAAACAATAATAAAAATGAAATGAAAGAATTGTTCAGTATGCAAATAACTAAATAAATGCTAAAATCCTATCAGATGGAAAGAAAGACAGATCACTGCAGTACAATGTGTGTCAAATTTGGTGTAATAGAGTTTACAGCTAATCTATTTTTGCAAAAAAGCTAATCTATTTTTGCCAACCAGCTAGTCTATTTTTGCAAAATAATGCACTTCTAAAGTGACTAAAATGTAAATGACAGTAAAAATTCTGTAATGGGTGCTACGACATTTAAAAGCATGTGTGTATATATATATATATATATATATATATATATATATATATATATATATATATATATATAAAAGAACTAAAAAAAAATGATGTTTAGGTGTTTATGCATAAGATTTTGGAACTAATTGACACACGGCTTGGAAAATAAAGCAGCACAATCAACCTTATGCGTTATTTACCATGATCTGCCTCAGATCAGTGCACAAAAATGCATAGCTTTCTACCAATGCGTGAAGGTTTAGAATAGCTACAGCGCTGCCTTTGATGGGCTTCTCAAAGGGAGCTGGAGGAGGTGTTGTGAGACACATGAGCAGGGGACGTGGTGTAGGGTGAAAACAAAGGTCAGGGGAGAGGGAGGGATGACCTGGAAGTAGAAGTCTATATGCTTCAAACAGGCCAGCAGTGCTGCGAGACAGTCCAACAGCACCTCGTCCACAGAGCTCCCTGACTGCAAGAGACACAGAGCCAACCATATGGTGACGGGTCAAAGGTCACATCATCATCATCATCATCTTCATTTTCTTTGCACTCTGTTTTGATGTGTGCTCAGCTCTACACAATGCAGAGCCTCTTAAGCTTATTTATCTTATTTATTTAAAGGGTGAAATAAACGGACCAGATGCGACATCTGAACCAAAGCAGAGCAGTGAAGCCTTTGCTCTGTTAATTAGTGCGAGTTACAGGCTTAAAAAAAAAAAATCTCCAAAACTATTCTCTCAGGAATATTATTCATCAGGGCTCAACAATAAAGATAAAGGACCCATGTCACAAGGTCAGATTGAGAGACTTGAAAATGCAAAATGGATTAATATGGCTGATTTTGTGACTGTGATTTCCAGAATTTCCAGGAATATGTACAATAGATGAAGTCATACATGACAATTTTTTTTTGTTCTGACACTAACTTGTATGTGGAGTTATTTTTTTATTTGAAATTAAGAAAGAAATTGCACACAATAAGATAAAAGATACAAACAAGTTTTTAGGAAATTACCTATATACTCTATAAAGTCTTCACTGTATGAATCAAATATACTGATCATTATTAAAGCTACTAAGACAGCAGCAGGTATATTAGGCTGCTGTAACTTTAAGACCTAATGCACAGATCCAATACGCATTACATTTTCTCCCAACTATTTATATTCACTTAACTGAATATGTTTACAGGAATACTCAGTAAGAGGGGCATGCTGACATCACTAAGTATTTCAACCATTCACGCATGTGTGACAGCCGGCTTTCTTTGAGTGTGTGTCAGTCACTGCACAAGTACCACATTATACTTTCTGCTTCCTAAATACATTTATGTTGTAATTTCAATCTGTTTAACTCCATCTTTTCAAATTGAATAACTATTTTATTTATGAATTATTATTCTTATCATTATTAGGAGTTTTGTAGTATTTTGAGTTTGGTCATCCAAAATGAAAATATGACAAGGGCAGGTAAAAACCGGAGCAGCAAAAAAAATAAAATAAAAACTTCCTTATTGTAGAGCCCTGTTGATGTCTTAGTAAAAGGAAGTAGTCAAGACAACACACAACTGGAAGTGTGCTACTCTAACTCCCCTCATATAGGACAACAGAGAGCACAGTGCTGTGAGTAGATGGTAATAGTTTAGTAGTAGTTTTCTGGGGGTTGTCTACCTGTCGCCCCCTCTGCTCTTCGTTAAGTAGCTCCGATTGCAGGTTCTCCATCCTAGCAGTGTGGGTCTGATAGAACAGCCCCAAGGACTGTACCACCACGAAGGGTAAAGCGGGGTAAAGCACGGTCAAGCCAGAACAACGAGGGCCAACCAAGCCATATAAACATGGTGGAGCGAGGGGAGTTGAGAGGGAGTCAGCCAGGATGAAGAGAGGATGAGGACGACAGAGTGAGCAGCAGGAAGATACAGTGAGAGAGGAACAAGAGATTGTGTGACGCAGTGAAAATACTTCTACTTTATCACACACCCTCTTTCTATTATTCTGAAGGCACATTAGGACAAAAATAAGATGTTCTGTTGGTTTTATCACATTCACTGGGTGGAAGGTCAATGATGTCTCAAAGTGCACTCTCTCTTACTTCCTCTTTCATTCACACAAACACAGAGGGGCCAAAACGAACACTGCCCCAACTGTCAATGGTGACTTCAGCAAATTTACCAGTTTTTCTTATTAGCCGTGAAACAGCGATTTGTTTTTTATTGTATATGTATATCATCTAAAGCATTCAGATGATTGTTAAAATGTGTTTTCTTCCGTCAGTTATTTAATTAATTACAGAAGTTATTTAATGGACAGAGTAAGTTATTTAATTTTATTTACCAAAGCCAATTTAATGCAAATGTTGCACAAATGTTCATTTTGCCCCCTTCACACACCGACACACAACGCAAAACATAACAGTACAAAAATTGTCAAGTACCTACAAAACTAACACAACTGAAGCAAATTTATCTCTGTTTGTGTAAGTGTGTGTGTTTGTTTAGGTCTTTACGGGCTTCAGTACCTTCAGCTGTGTGTTAAAGGCATCTATTTCCAATAGTTTGGAGCGCGTCTCTTTCTCCACAGCGTCCAGCTGTTCCCTCAGCTGCTGTTTGGTGGATTCCTTCATTTCAATGGCCCTCTGAAGACTAGACAGAGAGTCTCCTACAAAGCAGAAATGATCAGACAACAATTAAAAAGCATTCCTTAGAGATTAAAATCCTTGTGGACCATTCTGCAAATCGATTTATTTTTCACCCTTTTACACTGATTTAAACAAAAGGAAGCTTTAATCATCAAAATGGCCACTAAAACCGCTCTCGTTTCAACCGTTTAATGAGCAAAACAAACAGGAATACTGTTCAAATAATGCTTAATTCACCAATCTGACCATATACAGGTGCTAGTCCTATAATTAGAATATCATCTAAAAGTTGATTTATTTCACTAATTCCATTCGAAAAGTGAAACTTGTATATTATATTCATTCATTACACACAGACTGATATATTTCAAATGTTTATTTCTTTTAATGTTTATGTTTATAACTGACAACTAAGGAAAATCCCAAATTCAGTATCTCAGAAAACTAGAATATTGAGAAAAGGTTCAATATTGAAGACACCTGGTGCCACACTCTAATCAACTAATTAACTCAAAACACCTGCAAAGCCTTTAAATGGTCTCTCAGTCTAGTTCTGTAGGCTACACAATCATGGGGAAGACTGCTGACTTGACAGTTGTCCAAAAGACGACCACTGACACCTTGCACAAGGAGGGTAAAACACAAAAGGTCTTTGCAAAAGAGGCTGGCTGTTCACAGAGCTCTGTGTCCAAGCACATTAATAGAGAGGCGAAGGGAAGGAAAAGATGTGGTAAAAAAGTGTACAAGCAATAGGGATAACTGCACCCTGGAGAGGATTGTGAAACAAACCCATTCAATAATGTGGGGGAGATTCACAAAGAGTGAACTGCAGTTGGAGTCAGTGCTTCAAGAACTACTACGTACAGACGTATGCAAGACATGGGTTTCAGCTGTCGCATTCCTTGTGTCAAGCCACTCTTGAACAACAGACAGCGTCAGAAGCGCCTCGCTTCAAAAAGGACTGGACTGCTGCTGAGTGGTCCACAGTTATGTTCTCTGATGAAAGTAAATTTTGCATTTCCTTTGGAAATCAGGGTCCCAGAGTCTGGAGGAAGAGAGGAGAGGCACACAATCCACGTTGCTTGAGGTCCAGTGTAAAGTTTCAACAGTCAATTATAGTTTGGGGTGCCATGTCATCTGCTGGTGTTGGTCCACTGTGTTTTCTGAGGTGCAAGGTCAACGCAGCCGTATACCAGGAGGTTTTAGAGCACTTCATGCTTCCTGCTGCTGAACAACTTTATGGTGATGCAGATTTCATTTTCCAACAGGACTTGGCACCTGCACACAGTGCCAAATCTATCAGTACCTGGTTTAAGGACCATGGTATCCCTGTTCTTAATTGGCTAGCAAACTCGCCTGACCTTAACCCAATAGAAAATCTATGGGGTATTGTGAAGAGGAAGATGTGATATGCCAGACCCAACAATGCAGAAGAGCTGAAGGCCACTATCAGAGCAACCTGGGCTCTCATAACACCTGAGCAGTGCCACAGATTGATCGACTCCATGCCACGCCGCATTACTGCAGTAATTCAGGCAAAAGGAGCCCCAACTAAGTATTGAGTGCTGTACATGCTCATACTTTTCATTTTTATACTTTTATTTGGCCAAGATTCTTAAAAATCCTTTCTTTGTATTGGTCTTAAGTTATATTCTGATTTTCTGAGATACTGAATTTGGGATTTTCCTTAGTGGTCAGTTATAATTATCAAAATTAAAATAAATAAACATTTCAAATACATCAGTCTGTGTGTAATGAATGAATATAATATACAAGTTTCACTTTTTGAATGGAATTAGTGAAATAAATCTTTTTGATGATATTCTAATTATATTACCAGCACCTGTAGTTCTTGACTGTTTACTTGCCTCTGCGACTTCAGGTGTTGTTTTTTTTGCTCAATCAGCTCATTTGTAAAATTGTTCCTGCAGTACCAAATATAGCCAGTCTGCAGCAACTTCTACAGACTACAGTGATTCTAGATCATTGTTGGTTTAAATGTTACAAAGGCTTTATGTGGGCGTTTTTTGGGGGCGAGAACTCTGAACACACCTTGATTGAGTGTCCTGAATTTCAACCGGTTTGCGAAACAAAGACGTGTTGTGCTGATCATCAATTTTAATCCCAGTAATTTTATAGAAACTTTGAAATAATAATGGTAGAAGACAGAACCCATGAACTCCAACATGTAGTTTTTATGATTTATAACACTGACAAAGACACATGGCACCACAGTCAGTACTAAAGGCAGCTGATTACCACTTTAATCAGGTAACCACATAAAATGAGCAGACACCAGCTAATCTGTTGAGATGGACTCTGGTTTGCACCAAAACGTCTAGTGTTATAATATCTAATCCGAAAACTAGCCTGGATCTTTAAAGTGCTGTAGAGGAAAGGGTTCTTACTGTGCAGACTGTTCTGCTGAACCTGCTTCAGCTGGTCATTCAGACACTGTTTGTCAGGAATCAACCGACTCAACCACTGCTGAGACTCCTGATGGAGACAAAAGACAGAAACACATAAAATATTTGGATTTCTTTGAAACACTTATGTACAGAGCAACTTAAAATTTATATCTTATTGTTTATAATTGCACAGAAACAAGATTTATATAGTCTAAAGCACTTGTCTCTGTCCATGAGGGGCTTAAACTCCCTCTTCTCATCCACTCATTAAAAAAAAAAAACGGGGAGAAGTGGCAAGTGAAGAGAAAGAAGAGAGAAATGAGAAGTAGTGCACACCTGCAGCTGCTGTTGTAGGCTGGTGATCTCAGAAATGCGGTGCTCTCGCGTCTTATTGGTGCTCTCGATCTCGTGCCTCTGAGCCGAGAGACGGAAACGAATGTCCTGCAGTTTACCCTCCAACTGTGACTTCTTATCGTTCTAGAAAAGAGCCAAAAAGAACAACAGATGTCAAACTACTAAACTCAGCATCAGATTAACTTGGGTTTATTACGCATATGAGCCCCTCAAACAGATTACAATTCTGTTTGGTGCTGCTGATTGAGTGCAGAAATCATGAAAGGCAGCTTTAAAATTAGTCTTTTTTTAACCGCCTTATTAATGTGATTATATCTGATGTATGACCAAGCTTATATATTTACATTTTTTAAGGCAAAACACTTCATAAATAAGTGTTTCTTTGGACTTGTGGACAGAAAATATCCAAAATATACTTTTGTATGTCTATTTTATTGCACTATTATTTATCTGCATCAGTAGATTTAAACTATAATACATATTTTAAGGCTGTTTGGTCAAAATGAGTTGAATGCTTTGAGTCAGAAATCTTTACTTCAGTAGCACTGAAAACAAATCAGTCTTTATACCCATCTATATTCTGAAGGTTTTTACAGTGGGGTTTGTTCATGTATCATTCCCCTGATTTTTTTTTTTTTTACAACATTTTATTCCTAAAAACCTGGTTGTATTTTCCGATTCATGTAGTGAAAAAAAGAGATATCCAAAATCCCCTTAGTTTATACCTTTAACTTAATGTGCCAACAAAACTAAACAAGCTGGTTCTCTTACGAGAGCTCTCTCGTACTGCGTCTTAGCTAAGACGCTACGGGAAAAGTCTCTTTTCACGAAATACTGAAGCAAAAAATTATCCTTAATTTTGTATTTTTGTAAAGCGCATTTGCAGCAGTACACAGCCATAGGCGAGACGGCTCGTTCGCTCATTGGCTTGTTCTGCGGCAACTGCACAGCCTATCAAGCGCGGGCTGATGCAACATCAGACCAATAAGGGCGCTTCGCGCCCTTCTTGCCACTTCCCGCCGAAACGGGTGTGGCCCAACCTATAAAAGGAGCTCGAAAAGGCTGACTCACCTGATTTTTCATCTCTTCAGCGAAGCTCACGCATCGCTGGATCACGGAGGAAGCAAGCGCCGTCTGAGAAAGCACATCAGCAGGACGAGCCATTCTGAAGCTGCTGGCATCGCCGCCTTCCATTGCCGTTCCTGCTGCGCTATCCGGCGCCTATATCCTTTCAATCCTGTTATATACAAGCTGTTCTTTATGTGTGTGTGTGTGTGTTCGCCCTGCGACACACACTCGTAAAAGAGCTCGCGTCTTTTTTAAGATGCCTTCCTGCGGCTCGTCAGATCCCCACTCAGCGAGGGAGACCGGTACGTCATCTGTGTCTCCTGCCTGGGTGAAGATCATGCAGCGCTCGCTCGCTGACGGCGGATGCCCCCACTGCGAGCTGTTGCCATGGTGACTCTGAGGACTCGCCTGGCCTTTTTCTCTGAGCCTGCATTCTCCGCTGCGCTGAGGCGCCGTAAAAGCATCGCTTCCAGCGGATTCTGGAACCGTCTTCAGCTCAACCGAGCTCGCCGGTTCGCCCTGCTTCACCGGCCCCCCCTGCATCGCTTCCCGGTGGGCGAGGTCCGAGGAAGTCGATCTCAGGGCCGCGTCGGGGGAAGAGGACACGCGCTCTCTGCTAGCTTCGGGCAGTGAGGGCTGGGCGAGCTCCGAGGATCTCGCGCCTTCTGCTCAGAAGCCCAGCAGACGAGCTGACATCGAGAAGGAGCCGGGGCGAAGGCTCGTGTTGGCCGCGATGAGTCTCGGCCGCGAGTGGTTTGCACCAGCGCCCCCCCCCCCCCCCTTGTTCCCGGCTGGATGGTATTTCCCTTTCGGATGAGCGTAAAAAAGCGCCTCATTTCTTCCTGAGCTTCACGAAGAGGTGGCGAAGGCTTGGAACGCTCCATATTCAGCACGAACTCGTTCGTCTGTCTCACTAGCATTCTCCACACTGATGATGCTAAAAACAGGAACTACCACTCACTTCCGCCAGTGGAACAGGCGATAGCGACGCACCTTTGTCCGCCCTCTGCTGGACGGCGGCAAAAGCGGTGTTGCCATCTAAAGCCTCCTGTGTGACGCTGCGTCGGCACTACTAACGATGGCTGCTTCATCGAAGCGCAGGTGTACGAGTTCCGCTGTGGCCGAGCTCTCACCCAAGCGCACCGCTGTTTCAGTTCCAGGAATTGTGACTGTCTCAGCGTTTTCTGCAATGCGCAAGCCTGCACAGTTGCCCGCTTGCCTGCACACAAAAGCCGTTATCACAACAGCTTCAGCAACGCAGCTCGAGACCCCCGTTCTCGCTCTACTGGCCGTCGCCCCGCGCCGCAGGGACCGCGGCAGAGGATTACGGTGAGGCCGGGAGCCCCGAAGCCATCCTGGGAAAGCCATCTACGCATGCTGCATGACGCTGCGTCGGCACTACACACGATGGCTGCTTCATCGAAGCGCCGGTGTACGAGTTCCGCTGCGGCCGGGCTCTCACCTAAGCGCGCCGCTGTTTCAGTTTCCAGAGATTGTGACTGTTTCAGCGTTGTTTGCAATGCGCAAGCCTGTACGGTTGCCCGCTTGCCTGCACACGAAAACCGTTATCACGGCTACCCAGATATTTCCCGAAAAAGGTGTAATTCCTGGTGTCCCGGCCACGGCCGAAGGTGCTATAAATGTAGTGACGATGCCCACTGCTCAGTGCCCATCTCCGCATATAAGCACAGCCCTTCACACAGGGCTCGCGCCTATAAAAGCAACTCAAGTCGATCACGCGCACTACATAGTAGACGTGCCCACTCCTCAGTGCCCACAATCACTATGTCACACGCGTCATGTGGTTTCTGTAAAAACGAAACCCGTGCACGTTCGTCCGGCCACGGCCGATGGTGCTATAAATGTAGTGACGATGCCCACTCCTCAGTGCCCATCTCCACATGTAAGCACAGCCCTGCACACAGGGCCTGCGCCCATAATGTCGACTCAAGTCGGTCGTGCACACTGCATAGTAAACGTGCCCACCCCTCAGTGCCCACAATTACTATGTCACACGCGTCATGTGGTTTCTGTAAAAACGAAACCCGTGCATGCTCGTCCGGCCACGGCCGATGGTGCTATAAATGCAGTGACGATGCCCACTACCCAGTGCCCATCTCCACATGTAAGCACAGCCCTGCACACAGGGCTAGCGCACATAAGATCGACACAGATCGGTCGAGCGCGCCGCATAGTAAACGTGCCCACTTCCCAGTGCCCACATACACTATGTCACATACGGCGCGGGGCTTCTGTAAAAACGAGGCCCGTGCACGTACATTCTGCACAGGCAGACAGCGAGTTGAAAGTGGTAAAAGTGCACACATGCAGCCCACGGTTACTCGCAGATATATCGAGTCCCACGGGACCCACTCAGCCTCCCTCCAGTCGGTTAAGCGCCGGAACGGGGTCGAGGAAGAGCGATCTGCCCGCTGTGATCAGCGCGCTCCCCGCCTCAGATGCGCAGCACACTCGAGCGCCGCCGTTGCCCAGTCAACAGAGCGCGTTTCGCATCCAGCCCTTAGCCATTCATGCAGATGCATGGTCAGTGCTTCCAGGGGTTTCGGATTGGGTGCTAGGCATTATAAAGAGAGGCTACTCGCTACAGTTTTCTCGACGCCCACCGTGCTTTTCAGCGCGCATCGAAACTACGGTCAAAACAGAAGTAGCACACATACTTCGGGCCGAAATATCAAAACTGTTGAGCAAAGGGGCTGTAGAGCCTGTGTCTCAAAGCGAGGGGGGGCTGTACAGCAGATACTTTCTGGTGCCCAAGAGAGACGGGGGTCTCCGGCCCATACTGGATCTAAGACAGCTGAACAGGCATTGATGAAATGCAGTTTCAAAATGCTCACGACCAGGAAGCTCCTCGCGCAGATTCGCAGAGGGGACTGGTTCATGTCAATAGATCTGAAGGACGCGTATTTTCAAATACAGATAGCGTCAAACCACAGGCGATATTTGAGATTCGCCTTCGAGGGCCAGGCATACCAGTTTGCAGTCCTGCCATTCGGCTTGTCCGTAGCTCCTCGTACGTTTACGAGGTGCATGGATGCAGCGCTCGCTCCTCTTAGACTCAGAGGCACACGAGTGCTGAATTATTTGGACGACTGGCTGGTTCTGGCCCGATCATGAGCGGAGCTCATGGACCACAGAGCCGTTTTACTCGATCACCTCGAGAAGCTCGGCCTCAGTGTCAATTGGGTGAAGAGTTCGCTGAACCCCAGTCAGACGATCCTGTTTCTGGGTATAGTTCTGAACTCGTGTTCCATGACGGCGCGGCTGTCACCACAGCGCGCGATGGGCATTCAGCGTGCAGCGAGTTCTTTCCGCTGTGGCGCGACTGTGGCGCTCAAACACTGTCAAAAGATGCTGGGTTTCATGGCCTCAGCATCTCCGGTTCTGCGGCTGGGCCTGCTCCGCATGCGCCCCCTGCAGTTCTGGCTGAAGGCTCGGGTGCCGCGCAGAGCGTGGGCGTCTGGCCGGCTGCATTTCAAGGTCGATCAGAGCTGTGTTGCGGCTCTAGCACCTTGGACAGCGAACGGCTGGTACCGATCAGGTGTAAGCCTGGGGACTTCCCCGAGTGTGAAAATGGTGTCGACGGACGCCTCCACTTCGGGATGGGGAGCGCTGCTCGAAGGCAGACCGTCCTTTGGCCTATGGTCAGAACGGGAAAAGCTCCATCATATCAACTGCCTGGAAATGCTGGCAGTGGAGAACGCGCTGACGCGCTTTTGTCCCCATATCAAGGATCACCACGTCATAGTCCGTTCGGACAACATGTCCGTGGTGTCCTACATAAATCGCCAGGTTGGTCTCGGGTCCCGAAACCTGTGCAGGCTGACGGAACGCCTCCTGATTTGGGCTCAGCGCAACGTGCGCTCGCTGAGAGCAGTGCATGTGCCTGGACTGCAGAATCTGGGTCCAGACAGGCTGTCCAGAGGCAATGTTCCTACGGGCGAATGGTCTCTACACCCGCAAACAGTCCGGCTGTTGTGGGAGAGATTTGGCATGGCGGAGGTGGACCTCTTTGTGTCCCACGAAAACGCTCACTGCCCCGCGTTCTTTTCCAAGAACGAAAGCGCGCTGTCACGGAGATGGCCGTGCTGCCCGCTTTATGCGTTCCCTCCCGTCTCCCTCCTTCCGCAGGTGATAGAACGGGTGAGAGAAACGAGATGTTCAATACTGCTTGTAGCACCTCTTTGGAAGAACCAACCATGGTTCCCAGATTTGATGCAGTTAGCAGATGTCGCCCCGTGGCCGGTACCGTTGAGGAGAGACCTCCTCTCGCAGGCCAGGGGCTCGATTTGGCACCCTCAACCGGAGTTGTGGTCCCTCTATGTATGGGCACTCAATGGTTACCCGCTGATCTCGCAGTGGGAGTGCTAAATACCATCACTCAGGCTAGAGCTCCGTCGACACGACGTCTGTATGCCTCGAAGTGGTCGGTGTTCTCCAGCTGGTGCACAGCTCGAGGTTATTCACCCCTTAGTTGTGAGGTGACGGAGGTTCTCTCCTTCCTTCAGGAGCTGTTGGATAAGGGCAGAGCCCCATCCACGCTCAAAGTTTATGTGGCTGCCATCGCGGCGTTTTCTGAAACGGCGTCCGGTCAGTCAATAGGAAGGAATGATTTAGTCATCCGGTTCCTCAGAGGAGCTAGGAGGCTGAATCCTCCCAGACCTCCGTCAGTCCCTATGTGGGACCTCGTGGCGGTTTTGGAGGCCTTGAAAGGTCCCCCTTTCAAGCCTATCCAATCGATTAGCCTTCAGCATCTGTCGTTCAAGACAGTATTCTTGTTGGCTCTCGCTTCTGTGAAGTGTGTGGGTGATTTGCACGCGCTCTCGGTGAGCCAGTCGTGCTTGGAGTTTGGGCCCAATGACTCAAGAGTCATACTCAAACCTAGGCACGGTTATGTGCCGAAATCCCTCAACACACCGTTTCGGGCTCAGGTTATTGCCCTGTCTGCCCTGCCGGTGTCAGGGGAGGATGGAGACTCGAGTCTTCTTTGCCCTGTCAGGGTTTTAAGAGCTTATGTGTCTCGCTCTGCTGCCTTTCGGCAGACGGAGCAGCTATTTGTCTCGTTCGGTGGGCGTTCCAAGGGAATGGCTGTTTCGAGACAGACTCTATCCAGATGGATAGTTGACGCCATAGCGTTAGCTTACGCTTCCAGGGGCCTTCAGTGCCCGTTGGGCGTCAGAGCACACTCCACAAGAGGCATCGCCTCGTCGTGGGCGTGGTCTACTGGGATCTCCTTGCAGGATATATGTATGGCGGCAGGTTGGGCCTCGCCGTCTACATTTATCAGGTTCTATAACCTGGAGGTTCCCGCCTTGCAAGCAAGGCTGCTGTCGGTATAGGCGAATCAGGGCCCTGAGGGGAATTCTGAGTTCACGAGCGCTATGCGCTGCCGACTGTTATATGGGCAGTATTGCGTAAGACCCGCATTGCCACATTGGTCAGGCCTTGCCTCGGCTGTGTGACGTCATATTGCCGCATCTACGGATGCTGCTAGATATGGGACGGAGGGCTTTTTCCCTTTTCTGTCCTGGACTCTCTGTGAGTCCCTCAGGTGACTGTGCACTGTAAATCCTGGGCGTTGCTTCAGGTTTATTGGTGTGTGATCCCTGCGCGCACGGCGTTTTACATTGGGTTCCCGTAGCGTCTTAGCTAAGACGCAGTACGAGAGAGCTCTCGTAAGAGAACGTACTCGGTTACTAAACGTAACCTCGGTTCTCTCTAGAAGAGCGAACGAGTACTGCGTTCTCTGCCGTGCGCACGATTCACTCTGGTTCGCTTCGGCGATGAAATAAATCAGGTGAGTCAGCCTTTTCGAGCTCCTTTTATAGGTTGGGCCACACCCGTTTCGGCGGGAAGTGGCAAGAAGGGCGCGAAGCGCCCTTATTGGTCTGATGTTGCATCAGCCCGCGCTCGATAGGCTGTGCAGTTGCCGCAGAGCAAGCCAATGAGCGAACGAGCCGTCTCGCCTATGGCTGTGTACTGCTGCAAATGCGCTTTACAAAAATACAAAATTAAGGATAATTTTTTGCTTCAGTATTTCGTGAAAAGAGACTTTTCCCGTAGCATCTTAGCTAAGACGCAGTACTCGTTCGCTCTTCTAGAGAGAACCGAGGTTACGTTTAGTAACCGAGTACGATTTATCAAATGTAGCCACCTTCTTCCAATCTTCTGGGGCCGGTTGCATAAAAGGTTAAGACCAGTCTTAAAGGTTAGTCAGCTAATTTTTTCTTTAACACTGGCCATTTATATATATATATATATATATATATATATATATATATATATATATATATATATATATATATAGTTACATAAAAGCATAGGTTAGTCTTAAGTTGAATCCAAAAATATGACTGATTACACTTTGGCTAAATGCTAGCTGGTCAAACTTGAACTTACAGTTTTTTTTTTTTACAATCATTTTTGCACTAATAACAGAAACTTAATGTCATTTTTCAAAACTCTAGACACAAAACTCAAAACAGCCATTATTTGCAACACAGGTCCAGTGTTCAGAACTTTGCATTTTGCGTTCATATCTTTAAAGAAGCCTTGCATTTTCAGAAGCATTGGTTCAAAAAACGAATTTATTATGAAATATCATAGGAACATTACTTTAGATCACCCACAAACAACATACCAATAGTTTCACTGTTTACTGGTTAATACAATCATTAAATATAGTTGTTCAAAACACATGATGCAACTTTCAATAGAGTTCTCCACATTCATACATAATTGTAATAGACTAGAGAGAAAAGTACAGATGCTTGGATCATTAAACAGAATTAGAAAATTATTGATGAAATCAACTCACAGCAGGTTTTTTTTTTTTTAAATGTAAATGAGAAAAAATTAGTCCTACAGTATAATGTCAACTGGAGTGTTCCTCACTGCACTTCTATGTTT